>NC_059298.1:3390553-3450553 GCF_017591435.1 Portunus trituberculatus
ATAGGAATGGTGAAAGGGAAATTGGTGCAGTGTGGCGCCTTCCTGAGGGCTTGAGTGTGCTGTGTTCTCTTCGTCATGCAGTGTAGGGGTAAGATGAACGTCAGTCTTCAGAAATGCCTACCCGTCTCACTACGATAATTTTCCAGGTCCACAGAGACAACGAGGCGAGTTTTCAAGACAGTTTCTCCTTTTAACAAACTAGAAATCTTGCCAGTCTATCACCAGAACCATAAAAATACCCTTAAAACACGAGTATTTTCAACTGGAGCCTTTGGAAAGCAGTAATAGTAAGAGAACAAAGCGTTTCAGAATACAGGCTTAAGACAGACTAGAATACACGTAAGTAAATTCATCACCTGTATTGACTCATTCATTTCCTCTATTGCTCTTTTTGGTGTTGTTTTTGTAGTGGACGGGTAGTAAAGGCAAAGGTTGGACGGGTGGGAAGGTAAAGAGGGTGGTTGGTTTGAGTGACGCAAGAGGTCGTGGACAGGGTAACGTTAAGTGGTGGTGAGGATAGACGTGTGCGGCCAGTATCGTGAGCCAATTCGTAAGATGAAGGAGTGAGATGATGAGGAGAGACGAAAGAAACGGAAGAGGAGTGGAAATACGACAATGAAGAAGAAAAAGGGAAGGAAGAAGAGGAAGATGAGGAGGAGAAGAAGAAGATGATGAGGAGAAATGGAGAGAAAGGAAAGGAACAGGAATGGAAATACGACAATGAAGAAAAAAAGGGAAGAAAGAAGAGGAAGATCAGGAGGAGGAGATGGAGGAGGAAAAGAGAATACAAGGAATCATAGCAGTAATAGAAAATGAATTAAGAGAAGGACAGGGGACGGAGTAGAAATTGAAAAGAAGGAAGAAGAGGAAAATATGAAAAAAAAACGAGTCGATGTAGTAGGAGGAGAAGGAGGGAAAAGGCAGAAAAGGAGGAGGAGGAGGAGGTGGAGTGTGAGTAGGAGGAGGAGCAGGAAGAGGAGGAGGAGGAGGAGGAAGTGTAGAAAGAGAAGAAAAAAAAAGAGAGTAATGGAGGAGGAGGAAGAGGAGGAGGAAGAAGAAGAAGAGGAGGAGGAGGAGGAGGAGGAGGAGGAGGAGGAGGAAGAGGAGGAGGAGTAGGAGGAGGATGAAGAGGCGGATGACGAGAAAAAGGTAGGAAAAAGAGAGGAAAGGATGAGGAGGGAGAGTAGGAGTAAGAAGAGGAGGAGAGGAGTGAGAGGAAGAGGACGAGGACGAGGAAGTGAAGAAGGAAAAAGAGGAAGGAAAAAATAGAAAAGAAAGAAGGAATAGGAGGAGGAAGTAGTAGTAGTAGAAGGAGGAGTAACAGGAGGAGGAGGAAAAAAAAGAGAAAAAAAGAGGAGGAAAGAAGATAGAAAATGAGGAGAAGGAGGTGGAGCAGGAGCAGCAGGAGGAGAAGGACTAGAAGGAGAGGAGGAGGAGGAGGAGGAAAAAGAGAAGAAAATGCAGGAGGAAAAAAAGGAAATAAAAAGACAGAAAAGAAAAAAAGAGAGGAGGAGGAGGTGCAGAGAAGATGAGGAAAGAGGAAAAAAGAAAGAAAAGGAGGAGAAGGAGGTGGAGCAGTAGCAGCAAGAGGAGAAGCAGGACGAGAAGAAGAAGAGTAGGAGGAGGAGGAGGAGAAGAAGAGTAGGAGGAGGAAAAGGAGGAGGAGGAGGAGGAGGAGGAGGAGAAGAAGAGAAGAGGACGTAATGGGCGGGAAGGAACGAGCCTCCCATCACGGGTGGAGGGAGCGGCGTCTTATCCGAGCGATTCCCTCGTTGAAATATGGCGAAGAAGACGCGGCTCTTGCTTAGGATTCCAGGTTTGTTGATGGTTCCTTCCTCAGCCTCCCGCGACCACCACCACTGCCACCACCACCGCCTTCACGCTGCCCCCGATGCTCTTATTCTCCTCCTCCTCCTCCTCCTCCTCCTCCTCCTTCTTTTCTGACTTTTTGCTCCTTTTTTTCTCTTTTTCCTCTTTCTACTCCTATTCCACCTCCTCCTCCACCTCCTCCTCCTCCTTTTATGGATATTTTTGCTCTTTTTTTCTTTTTCTTCTTTCTACACCTTCTTCTGCTCCTATTCTCCTCCTCCTTCTCTTCCCCCTTCTTCCTCTTTCTCCTCCTCCTTTTGGGCGTTTTTATTCTTTTTCTCTTTTTTACACTTCCTCCTCCTGCTCCTATTATCCTCCTCCTCCTCCTCCTCCTCCTCCTATTCCTACTCCACTTCTTCCTTCTCCTCCTCCTTCTTTTCTCTCTTTTTCCCTCCTTCTCCTTCTCTTCTTCCTCTTCCTGCTCCTCCTCCTCCTCTTTTTCTGCCCTTTCCCTTCTCTTCCTCCTACTATTTCGACTCGTTCTTCATCTTGTTCTCCTCCTCCGTCTTTTGTTTCTTCTTCTCTCCAGTCTTCCTTCTACTCCATTTTCTGTTACTACTATGGCCCCTTTTCTCCTCTCCTCCTCATCCATACCTCCTCATCTTCCTCTTCTTCCTTCCTTTTTCTTCTTCATTGTCATGTTTCCACTCCTCTTCCTTTTCTTTCTTTCCCTCTCTCCTCTTCATTCTCGTCCTCACCCTATCTCTTCCTTTCTTTCTCCTCCTTCACCTGCAACAGAGAGACAGGAAGGGAGTAAAATTGCTGACATCTTAAGTAAATAGTAACAGTAATAGATTTTTTTTTTAATGCTTCATGCAAATTGTGTGTGTTTTTTTTTTCTCTCTTCGTTGGTTTTGTGTATTGGTGAAGAGGGTTTGTTAATACGTATGTGAAGGAAAAAAAAAATGGAAATTGTATGATGGTAAGGTGATTTATTTGAAGAATGTTTGTATGTAGGTTGAAAGGACGTGATTGGAGAATGAAGTGGGATAATGGTACAGATATGGAAAAAAAATTAATGATTGACTGAAATTGTAGAGAAAATGATGCTGAACACGTTGGAGTTTACGAGAGAGAGAGAGAGAGAGAGAGAGAGAGAGAGAGAGAGAGAGAGAGAGAGAGAGAGAAAACATCTGAAGACAAACGAAAGAATGATTCCAGATTTTCAAGGCTGTACAAAAATCACCAACATTTCTCTGTAGATCTCTCTCTCTCTCTCTCTCTCTCTCTCTCTCTCTCTCTCTCTCTCTCTCTCTCTCTCTCTCTCTCTCTCTCTCTCTCTCTCTCTCTCTCTCTCTCTCCCCACTCTCCTGCTGCTACTCAGACGCCTTCACAAAGTTGGGGGAGGGAAGGGACCGTCGCGATGACTCTCAACCACCGAAAATTGACGCCCAACTATTTCTGACAATTCTTTTGGTTGGAGGTCCTTTTTTTCTCACCTTTTCTTCATATTTTCTTCACGCCAAATCCATCTACAGTAATTTTTCTTACCTCTTAGTTTTTTTGTGTTTTTCAACTAGCTAATTTTTTTTTTTTTACTTCTTTTCTGTGTGTTTGTTAAGTCAAAAGTGAAGGATTTTGTTAATTTTTGTATGGTTAATATTGCCCAGTGCTTCTTTTTTTTCCTATTCGACCTTTTTTTTTTTTGTATGTTTGTTAAGTCGAAAGTGAAGAATTTTTGTGAGTTTTTGTATGGTAATGTTACTCAGTGTTTCTCTTTTTCCAATTCGACTTGTTTTTTTTTTCTAATGTTCTTGTGTATTAGTTAAGTCGAATGGGAAAGATTTTGTGGGTTTTGTTTGGTAATATTAGTAAAAGTCTTCCCTTTATTCCTCTCTTCTTTTCTTTTCCTTTACCCTCCTTTCCTTACTATTCTTGTTTCTCGTAACCTTTCCTCTCATTTCTTATTATATTTCTCCTTCCACTTCTTTATCCCTTGTTCTGCCTTCCCACTCATATTTCTACACACACACACACACACACACACACACATCCTTCCCATCCCAGAAGCCATACATACGCGCTTCCTTTTCCCTTTCCCCATCCCTCTTCTCCCTCACCCCATCCTCCCATCCCCCCCTCAGCATATGCATATTCGTCCGGGATGGAAAAAAAAAAGAAGCCAGACACAATGCTGCATAAAAAGGGATAAAAAGGTTGGAGTCAGCATAAAAAATCTTCTTGTTCAGGCGGGGATTGTGACCGCGTGAAAGACCTTCGCGGACCAACCCGTTACTTTTGCGAGCTCTCTCTCTCTCTCTCTCTCTCTCTCTCAGCGGTGGTAGAGAGAGAGAGAGAGAGAGAGAGAGAGAGAGGTAAACATATACACATTATAACTATAGCATACACTTTGGGTGCCATTTTTATTTACTACCATACAAAGAAAATAAAAGAAAAGAGGCTGAAATAAAGAAAGTACGCATTTTTAAGCCAGCAGAGAGAGAGAGAGAGAGAGAGAGAGAGAGAGAGAGAGAGAGAGAGAGAGAGAGAGGGAGAGGGGGGTTAGCTCACATAAGTCGCCCATTGTTGAAGATGCTCGTGTTTTCCCGCTGATGGGTTAAGGAAGAGAGGGGTTTCTGGCTCTGAGCTTCGTAAAAAGTGTTAGCGATGCTCTTGACTGACTGGTGAAGTGCGGCTCCCTACCATGATACGCCCTCCCCTACTCTCTCTCTCTCTCTCTCTCTCTCTCTCTCTCTCTCTCTCTCTCTGTCTGTCTCCACATCCATCATCACCATTACCACCAACACTATTGCTACTACTCCTACTACTACTACTACTACTACTACTACTACTACTACTACTACTACTACTACTACTACTACTACTACTACTACTGTTATTTTTTCCTCTTCCTCCTCCTCCTCCTCCTCCTCCTCCTCCTCCTCCTCCTCCTCACCCGTTCTTTCTTTCTCTTTCCTTCCTGAGAGCAAGACTTTTTTTCCCCATACGCTTTTTTGTAACATCTCACTTCGCCTCTCTGGTACTTTTCAACTTTCCATGTCTATGTTGTTGTTGTTGTTGTTGTTGTTGTTGTTGTTGTTGTTGTTGTTGTTGTTGTTGTTGTTGTTGTTGTTGTTGTTGTTGTTGTAGCTGTTGTTGTTGTTGTTGTCCGTCCATTAATATTTGTCTGTTTCCGCCAGTTCGTTTGTTTGGGCGAGAGAGAGAGAGAGAGAGAGAGAGAGAGAGAGAGAGAGAGAGAGAGAGAGAGAGAGAGAGAGAGAGAGAGAGACCATTTTATACTTTTACTAACACACACACACACACACACACACACACACACACACACACACACACACACACACACACACTAATGCAGTTTTAACACTCAGGCGGCAGGTGATGCGAAGCCTGACGTGTAATTTGCGCCAGGAGTGACAAGGAGGCAGAGGCGGCGGTGACACGCTGATGGGACAAGAGTGTAGAGGGGAGAGAGGTGGGTGGCCGTGGCAGGAGGTCTGAAAGGGAGTCAAAGGAGAGATAAGTATAGAGATCGTAATGGGATAAATGATATAAGAGATGGATAGGGAATGTGTACGTTTGATTATGGGGATGTAGGTTGATAAATTATATGATTAGGGAGGTTAGGTATGTGAAGGTTCTTATGGAAGTTTATCATGCAGGTTTAAGATGATGAAGTTTATGATATTTGATAGACTGCGTATTATTCAATGAGTGAAGTTTTACGGAAAGATTTGATATATTGTAATGATAAGTGTTCCAAATAGGGCGTGCCTTAAATAGTAATTTTATCTTTTGCTTCATTGGAAAGAAACTGAAGGAAAAAGGAGAAGCAGTAACGTGAAAAGAAACCACAAAATCATTCCGGTTCTATTTCTAAACTTAGATATATTGTTAAGATTATAATAGACAAGTTAAGATTGATGAGAATAAAACAAAAATAACATCTGAAAACAATAGAAAAAGAAATTTAACTAAGGGAAACTTAAGAGCAAAGTTGATTTATAAGTCAAAATAAGAGTTATGCTTAAACCTACCATGTTTAATTAAGTCCTTCAGTACTGGGACACATTCTTACCTTGAGTTTTGGTGTGATTAGACTATTTTATTGATATTAGGAAGGATCTACGGAGGACAGAAGATTAATGGCCACAGTCTTCACTATTTTAATCCCTACATAAGATTCTGAAGCTGTTTAGAATCCCTATAAAATAAGTAGAATGAATATGAAAACTCGTTGTAGTATTGAAGGATTTAAGTCAAGAATTACGTAACACTGAGGGAGGCACGGAACGCGGGGCAGGAGGAGGCGACTGCGAAGAACGAAATTGCTGGAAAAGAGGTCGTGAGTGTTGTGGGTGGTGGGGCGTGTGTTGTGGGGTGGGAGGGAGAGGTCGGGGTGGCGGAGGACGGGGAGTAGGAGGTTGGAGAGACACATGGTGCGGGACCCTTGCCAGTTATCACCTTGACAACCACATACATTTTCCAAGAAAAATGTCGCCCCTTTACTTTCATGGGTCTTGCCTCTCCTTCCTCCACCCTCATCCCGACGAAGGCCTATCTGTCCTCTCCTTCCTCCTCCTCCTCCTCCTCCTCCTCCTCCTCCTCCTCCTCCTCCTCCTCCTTTATCCAACTTCTCCCCTCGTTTGTCTGATTTCCATCGTCACCATTGCCTCTTCTAGACTTCCCTATCTTCTCATGGCTTTTAGTTCTTCCCTCCTTTATTCCCATCATGCCACATCCCTTCTTTCCCTGCTTCCCTCCCATCCCTCCCTCGCCTGTCAGTGAGGAAGGGGAGCAGCCGGGCCTCTGCCACCACCTCGTTGGTATTATTTGTAGCCGGTATAAAACTAGGATCAGCCATTCAAATGAGAGAACTCCCAGGCCTCAAAGGCGTGCGAAGGCCGCCATATGCAAAAATGACGATAAAAAACTGCGCGGCCGTTGAGGTGCCAAGGGAAGTGAGAGAGGAGGGGGAGAATTACTGTTTTTTTCTCTCTCTTTCCTTCTCCCTCCACCCTCTCTCTCCCTCCCTCTACCCCTTTTTCTCTTCCTCTCTCCCTCCCTACGTTATACCCCTCCTCCTCGTCCTTCTCCTCCTCCTCATGCTACTTCCTACTCTCCCATACTTTTTTTCATTTTTTGTATTTTTTTTTTGCCTGTTTTTTCTCCTCCTGCTAATTTCTCAGCACTTCCTTTAGCTTCGCCTCGCTCGTCTTTCTCATAGTCAATTTACAAGTACCTGTTTCATCTTGTTTGATTGTATTTGTTTAGTGTTGCTTCCTATGTGTGTGTGTGTGTGTGTGTGTGTGTGTGTGTGTGTGTGTGTGTGTGTGTGTGTGTGTGTGTGTGTGTGTGTGTGTGTGTGTGTTGATGTATGGGAAGTGCCACGTCACACACAAGCCGTCACCGCGACCGACACTCCCACATACATTAGACTTATGAGTCGTGACATGCTCCTGCACACTCTTAACGGAGGCGATGGTGGCGGTGGTGGTAGTTGATAATGGTGGTGGTAGTTGAAAAATGTGTTTATTTGATCTAGGTTACAAAATGGTGGTATTTATATAACTAGAGATGGTACCGCACACACACACACACACACACACACACACACACACACACACACACACACACACACACACACACACACACACACACACACACAGTACTCTTCTTACTGACGTTTCTTGACAATGGTGGTGTTTTTTTCCTTTCCCAAGGCAATGACTATAGAGATGTTTGTGCTTGTGCTATTTCTTTCTTGTTTTCTTCCCTTTTCATTTTATTCTATTTTTCTTCTACTTGTTGTTGTTATTATTATTATTATTATTATTATTATTATTATTATTATTATTATTATTATTATTATTATTATCATTGTTGTTATTATTATTATTGTTATTATTATCATTTTCTTTTCTATCATCATCATCATCATTGTCACCATCATTATCCGTACAAGAAAGTAGCACTGGTAAAAGTGATAGTAGTGGTATTATTATTATTATTATTATTATTATTATTATTATTATTATTATTATTATTATTATTATTATTATTATTATTATTATTATTATTATTATTATTATTATTATTATTATTATTATTAGTAGTAGTAGTAGTAGTAGTAGTAGTAGCAGCAGCACCAGTAGTAATAATCTTATTAATTACCACTACTACCTTTCTGGTGCTGGCGTTGTTCCTTTTGTTCTACATTGTTATCATTCGACAGTGTCTTTGCCTCTCAGATGTTTTGTGATAAGGCACACTTTTTTCCACTGACTGAAGGTAATAACTAATTTTACGTATCTCCATCTATCCTTCCATGCAAAGAGTAGTATGACACAGCTACGGGGTTTGCTGAAGAATCAATGTATGGAATAATTATTTACCGCTAAGGTCTTTGTCTGTCTAGCGAAGAACGAGGCACCACGGCCCCTTTTGAGAAACACTCTATCTCACCACTACTATTTTCCAAGGCCAGAGAAGTTATTATCGTGGTTTTCAAGAATGTTTCTCCAGTTAGTGATGTAGAAATGTTGTCACTCTGCCTTTAGAACAGTAAAAACAACTTTAAAATGTGTAAATAAAAAAAAAAGTCTTTGAAATAGTGAAGGTGAGGCACAGAAGTGTTTGAGATTACGAGCACTAACAGCACAGCACTCCAGGCAGCAGAACGTCTGATCGCTGGGTGTGACGAGACGGGGAGCGACGGGGGAGTGGCAGGACATGACGGGGATTCACAAGCACCGGGGAACACAGCACCCGCCGTCACCTCCCGTCACCTCCCCGCGGCCCCCTGGTGACCGAGGCGCACATCTCCTGCCGGGAGGAAAATAGACCAAATCTTCATATGAATACATTATCAGTCCGGCTGAGTCTCGACCGCCAGCTTCTGTAGGCCTACCCTGCCCATCCCTCACCCCTCGCCTTCCTCCCCTTTCTTTCCTCGTACACTCTAGGCTTCCTTGCATCCTGCCCTCCTCGCTGCCTCTCCCAACTCATCTTCACCTCTCCCTCGCTGCCTCAAAGACCCCGCCCTCTCCTTTCCCTCATTCCCAGCTTTCCCTTACCGCAGACTTACACACACACACACACACACACACACACACACACACACACACACACACACACACACACACACACACACACACAGACAGAGACAGGCACACATCTTCCTTCCCCCCTAACTGCAAAAAGGGAAAGCGGCGGGAAAATTTTAATACGCACACTATTTTTTCCCCTCCCTCCACGCTGAGCTGTGACTGGGAGGTGCTACAAAAAACGCGAGGGCATCCCCTTCCGTCCTGCTCAACACAGCATTATTTCCCGCCTATGGATATGTAAATGTTCCCCCGCCGGGCCCCTCGCGTCCCCGCCCCACCCCACGGGATTTTCACACTTGGCAGCATCCTGGGCCGAGGGGAGGGACAGTCCACATAGGCCTGCGAGAGAGAGAGAGAGAGAGAGAGAGAGAGAGAGAGAGAGAGAGAGAGAGAGAGAGAGAGAGAGAGAGAGAGAGAGAGAGAGAGAGCTTGAACTACTACTCTAAATACATATCAGATTAATAAGAGAAATATTATTGTTACCGAGTTTTCCCCACGTATATAAACTCATTCTCACGGGGTCAAAGGAAGAGCGAGGCAAGACAAGATACTGAGGAGGGACAACACAAGCATCTTATCTGCGTATCTATAACTGCATGTATGGAATTTTCACCGACATGTAAACACAAACGTTCTGGGAAGAGAAATAGAAGAAGAGGAAGAGGAGGAGGAGGAGGAGGAGGAGGAGGAGGAGGAGGGGGAGGAGGAGGATGACGAAGAGGAGGAGGCGGAGGATGAAGAGAGGGAAAAGGAGAAGGAAAAACAACAGAAGAACCATTTTATACCCTTTAGAAAAGCATCATAAGTAAAACTGAGAGAGATAAGCAAAACAAAAATAGTTACCAGAAACGGGTTCTTCGAGAGAGAGAGAGAGAGAGAGAGAGAGAGAGAGAGAGAGAGAGAGAGAGAGAGAGAGAGAGAAAAGCGGTAGATACAGACCTGCTTTGGAGTGTTGGGTGGGGAGGTGGAAGAGAGAGGGGCGAGGGGCAGCTGGGAGGACTCTTGGCTTGGGGCGTTGTTGCAGACGGAGGGATGAGATGGAGAGTGGGAGAAGAGGGGGAGAAGGAGGAGGACGAAGAGGAGGAGGGGAAGGGACGTGTTAGGAGGGGAAAGGAGGGGAGAGGTTAGGCCTAGACTCGTCTCCAGGACTTTGTGAAGTTATCGGAGGGCGCGGCGACTCAGGAGGAGGAGGAGGAGGAGGAGGAGGAGGAGGAGGAGGAAGGGTCTAGGTAGGGGGCATTGATCCCTCGTGATGTCAAGCTCTTAGGAAGACCACCAACCATCACTCCCATTCTTCTTCCTTCTTTTCTTCTCCTTTTCCTCCTCCACCGCCTCCTTCTCTTCTTCCTTCTTCTCTTTCTCTTCTTCTTCCTCTTCCTCTTCCATCTTCACCTCCATCACTCCTTGTCCTTTCTGTCTATTATTTCCATGTCCTTTTATGTCTTCTCTCCTTGAATTCTCTCTTTCACATCTTTGCTTTTTTTTGTTTTCTTTTTTGTCGCGTATATTCTCTCTCTCTCTCTCTCTCTCTCTCTCTCTCTCTCTCTCTCTCTCTCTCTCTCATATTTTTATTCTTCCTTTTTTCCTGCCTTCCTTCCTTCCTTCTTTCCTTCCTTCCTTCCTTCCTTCCTTCCTTCCTTCCTTCCTTCCTTCCTTCCTTCCTTTCTTCCTTCCTTCCATAGTTCCTTCCTTCCTTCCTTCCTTCAATCCTTCCTTCCTCCCTCCCTCCATTCTTCCCCCTTTCTTTCCCATTTCTTTTATCTAACCTTCCATTCCCTTTATCTGCTCTTGACTTTATCCTCTTCTCCCTTACCTTCTTTTCCTTCTTCTTTCCTTTCTTCTTCTTTTCCGTCCTTCCTTCCTAGTTTTCCTCCCTTCGGCCTGCACGTGGCGAACCTCCCTCGTCCTGACACGCCCACTTCCGCCCACCAGCAGGAAACAAACGAGCAAAGGTGTTAGGAAGCTACAACTTTCTACTCCAACCCTCTCGATGGGCAGATTTTTTTTCCTGCCCTCCTGTTGAGTAAGAAAACGTATATTCAAACTACGATTCTTGAGTGTGAAAGGAAGGAAAGTACTCTCCTTGGGTATTGAGTGATGTAGAGTGCTATAAGATGCCTAAGAGGAGAGTGAAGCATTTTTTGTTAGAGATATAAGAATGTTGGTGAATGATTTAGTGTTGTAAGATATCTAAGAAGAGAGTGAAGCATTTTTTTAATTTTCTTATTTATACCATATGGGCTTTTCACGGGAATTTATGGGCTAAAGGAGATACTTTTTGAGGTACCTCCTATCTCAAAGCCCAAACGTTGTCACAGATGTAAGATTGTTAATGCAAAGTGCGATTCCTGTGTGTGATGTAAGATTGTTAATGCAAAGAGCGATTCCTGTGTGTAAAGGGACGTGAAGTAACAGCTCTTTCTAACCTATATCAGTATATAGGTTAGAAAGAGGTGATAATTCGTTCTCTCAGTAAAACAACACGTAAATATGAATGCAGATATTGTTCGTGAGGGTGGAAGAAGGTGAAGGGACGTAAAGTAGCAGTTTGGGGGTTGTAAGTGATGTAGAGTATTGTTATAGGATGTTTAAGTTTGAAAGAATGAATACTTCGTTCTCTTGATAAAAACAGAAGGTAAATATGAATGTAGTCTATATTTTTCGTGAGTATGGAAGAATGTGAAGGGTAAAGTTAGCAGCCTGAGGGGTTGTAAGGGATGTAAAGTACTGTTATAAGATGTTTTAGGTTTGAAAGAGGAAATATTTCGTTTTCTTAATAAAAACAAACTGTAAATGTGAATGCAAATATTGTTCGTGAGTGTGGAAGAAGGTGAATGGTAAAGTTAGCAGCCTGGGGGGTTGTATGTGGTATAAAGTACTGTTATAGGATGTTTAAGTTAGAAAGAGGGAATAGTTCGTTTTCTCAATAAAACAAAACGTAAATGTGAATGCATATTTTGTTCGTGAGTGTGGAAGGTGAAGTGACATCCTGGCGTTGCTGAATGTTTGATGTCATTTATTATTAGATGTTTCAGAAAGAGGTCATTCTCTGTTGTCAAATACAGGAAGATGAATGGAAAAAATAGTTCTTGGATGCTATACTTGATGGTGCTCAGGGATGTAAGGTGTATTCAGACAACCTTACCTAACCTAACCTAACTTAACCTTACCTACTCTAACCTAACCAGATGTGTATAATAAAGGAGTAAAATCATTGTCCTTGATTATTTTAGGAAGGAAAGTACATCTGATAAATTGATTGACGTAGAATACTGCCTTCAGGAAGCGAGATTTATGAATATTTCTTTCATATAGGTATGGACAGTTCATGTAACTAGTTTACAAAGAATGTTAATTATGTATATAATTAACATAATAAGGTTTTTTGGGATTGAATACATAAGGAAGTCTGTTTTGCACTATATTGAAATGTTTTAGTAATTATTCGGCTCAAGTGTGTAATTTAAGGAGCCTTTTAAGAGAGTTTACTCTCAACAGGCTCAGTCAGTAAAATATGTTTTATTAACATTATAAATATTGTCTTCCTATTTATTATTTATATGTTTTGTAAAATGAAAATAATTTGGCTAAATAAACATTATAAATCAAAATCAAATCAAAGATAAGGAAAGGATCATCTGCAGGAGTAGAGCAAAATTAATCAAAGCAAGTAAAATTTCCGCTTCAGATTATGTTAGGGAGCAGATTAGTAGGTACCTCCGTTGCAGCATCAGATGACGTATATTAGCATCAAATGTTTTAAAGGACGGTTTCAAAGACTTACATTTTCTACCACGCGGTGAAGTAGTGGAGCGGAAAAATTGAGTGCCTCTCTTGAACGTCCATCTTCCATTAAGTAAAAACACGCCTGCGGCCTTGCAATGTGTGTGTGTGTGTGTGTGTGTGTGTGTGTGTGTGTGTGTGTGTGTGTGTGTGTGTGTGTGTGTGTGTGTGTGTGTTTGTGTGTGTATGTTTGTGTGTGTGTGAACGCTGCGCTAAACTTTTAATTCGTGCTGATACAAAACTGAATACTTAATCATGCGAGGAGCTCACTTTACCTGAAGCTCATAGAAAAATAATAAAAAAAGAATGAGGAAAATAAAAGAGTTGAATATTAGGTTGCGAGAAATAAAGTTATTTGCTGCGGGGAAAATATTTTGGTGTTTTCCAGAGTGGGTCAGACAAGCGGCATACTCATTCTATGGCGTCTCCGTCTCCATTACGCCCTAAGGGGAAGACGAACTACATAAGACCAACTTTGTACAACTTATCGAGGATCAAACCCTGTATAGAAGGCTTGTGTAAAATTGCCTTTTTTTTTTTTTTTTTTCCATGGCGTTCAATGTTTCACAGTTACCAAACTTGTATTAAAATATTATGTGATTAAAAATGTTTGTTTAAAAAGTCCACCTGAACCAACAAAGTGGTCCTTTCTGGGCGAGCAAACAGCGGCTAGCGTGTTCCTAGCCCGCTCTTGGGGAGGTGATGTGCAGACAGGGAATTTTGTCATCCGTCAGGGAAAATACATTGTTTGGTATACTCCTGCTGAATCATGAAAGAAAAAAAATACACTCTCATATTGGAAACTTATGGTGTTCCTTCTCGGGGATACAATACTATACATCCATCATAACTGCAAGTGTTTCCTGGACATGTTATCTCCTACACGACGTCTTTTTTCTTTATAGGTTCAGTAAAGGAAACGTCAGTGAAGAGTGATGGCATGTCAAAACTGGCCAAATATGAAAGTAGTTGTGTATTCTTGTCCTGCATTGGGTCTTTTACAAAACTAATACGTATATGTTTTTTTTTCTTTTCTTCTTTTTTTCTTTTACATTGAACTTACGTTATAAGGAAAATTACTTACCATCCTCAGGTAAAACTGTAATTGATATGATGAACAGTTTTCTCTGAAGATTGGATATACTTTTCCCGACACATTCACTCACAGAAAAAAAAAAAATAAATTAAATAAATAGAAATAAAGATCAATAAGACAGCAAGACACAACGACTTTCATATTAAGCCAACTTTGACATTACGTAACTATTCGCTTTATGTATTTTTGTACTTTCTTACTTATCATTGACATTTAAGTGAGAGTTGTCTTCATCATCACTGTCATCGCCATTCTTTGTCTGTGCTGTTATCCAGTAAGGCAAAGGTTACGGTAGCCAATATATTATTACATTACAGATTATTGAACATACCAATCTGACGAATAGAATTGTGGTTGGGTTAGGTTAGGTTATGCTGCGCTGCTCATCATGATCATATAGCTGTGTACACCATCGCTACCAGGAGTTTGTCTTCCACCACGCCGTTGTTTTGGAGGTGAGCGTCACCGGGATGCAAGCAAGCAAGGTGGGACGAAGCGGGATGGGGAGAGACGTCCTAGCTCGTCAGCCTTGACTAAACCTTGGCTCTTAGTGGCCGTAATTGGGCTGCAACGCATGACGTCACTCTCTAATTAGATATTAACACAGTTACTTCTCTCGTTAGTCATTGCTCGCTGTGTCTGTGTGTGCGTGCATGTGTGTATGTGTGTGACGACGAAGCCCGGCACGTGTTGCTTCCCATAATCAGCTCCCGGACTCCGCCAGCGATAAACCAAGACAAAATTCTCCTTCACTATCAGCCGTGACAGTCACTTCGTCGCTCGTTAAGCTGATGGTATCACCGGAAGCTACGACTCCCAGTGCCAGGTCATTCCAGTCCGCCCCTCCTCCCTCCTCGACTGTGATTGGCCGGCCGCTGTTACCTGCGAGGAGGAGGCGGGAAGGAGGAGGAGGAGGAGGAGGAGGAGGAGGAGGAGGAGGAGGAGGAGGAGGAGAAGGAGGAGGAGGAGGAGGAGGAGGAGGAGGAATAGGAGGAGGAGAAGGAAGGAGGAAGAGGTTGAGGCGGAGGTTGGTGTGGGGGTGGAGGTAGCGGTGGAGGGGAAGATCACCTCTGGATGAGAACCGAGGATTGAGTACCTCAGAGCGCGATGCTGTGCGATTACTGCCATCCGTCTTTAGCCTGGATTGCTTTCCGGAACCCATCTTAAGGTGTCGAGGCAGAAGAGACACGGCTGGCTGGCGCTCTTAAGGCTTGGGCTCCAAGGCCGAGAACCCGCCCTCTTGGATCTTCCAGCCCAGATCCAATCCCTTAATTGGAATTTCAGTGAGAATCCAAATTCATGTGAAAGGCATTATATGGTGTTAGAGTGTTGTGGAGTTAGATCAGATCGTGATATTTGGCTTCAAGGATCAAACATTTCCTATAGCACTGCCACTAATTCATCCTTCACGTCGCGAAAACCCGCCACATCATTTAGGGACATATTAGTGGCTGGGAACTCAGAGTGACGCTGAGGAGTAGGAAGATCGCTGCAGTTCCGTACACGCCTCGGGACGGATTTACGAGACGCAGTGAGATTTTTTATTTTCATTTTCATCCCTCATCCTTCTTGGCGGCAAAACTACACAGAGAGAGAGAGAGAGAGAGAGAGAGAGAGAGAGAGAGAGAGAGAGAGAGAGAGAGATATTGTAATGTAGGGAGTAACTTTAACTGGGGATTATCCATTGGCGACTTAGCAACGCCCCTGTCTCGGCGCCTCTTTGGCTCGGCTCTGTCTTGCCCCGAACGCCTTCATTTGGGTCTGCAGATTACGTGCCACTCAAGGTGTGTCGAAGCGCCCTCGCCCCTCCCCTTCCTTGCCTTCCTCGCCTTCCTCGCCCTCCGCCTCTCTGCCATTCGCTTTCCCTTCCCTTCCCTTCACATCCCCTTTCCTCTGTTTCCTTCCTCTTCCATCGTCTCCTCCTCCTCCTCCTCCTCCTCCCACCTGTCAACCGGAGTGAGGGTCGTGATGGCCGCCTCGCCTCCCTCATCGTCTGTCTGTATGTATGTACTCGTGAGTCTCTCCTATACGTAAACCTCCTCCTCTTCCTCTTTCTTCTTTCCTCCTTCCCCTCTTTCTCATCTTTTCTTCATGCTCCTTTCTTTCTTTTCTGTTTCTCGCTCTCCCTTTATCTTATCTTCTCTTATTCGTCCACGACCTCCTGCTCCTCTTTATATTATCCTTTTCTTCCTCTTTTCCTCATCTTGTCCTCATCCTTCTGGTCTTCTTGCTTGATATTCTTTTGGGTTTTCTCCTTTTCTTCCTAAAATTTTGATTAACCCATTGCAGTTTCTTTAAGTAAACAACACGACATCTCTTAGTATCTGTTATTTTCGTCTACTACTTCTTTCTCTTCTTTTTAGTTTTCGTCCTTCTCCTCCTTCTACCCCTTCCTCCTCATGCGATAGGCAGAAAGCACAAGAGGGTGATAAAGAGGGTGAAGGAGGAAGAGGGATAAGGAAGGAGCTTGTCAATATCTTCGTTCCTCACTCAAGACTGTTAGACTCTTAATACTCCTTGACCTTTGACCTTCTGGCTGCCATTAGTCCGTCATACACCATTCCCGCTGGCGCCTCTTACTTACCGCGTTGTCGCAGGTTAATCTTCGGCTGGAGGGGAAGCAAGGGACGACGTATATTATTTGCTCTCCTTTTCTTACTTCTCTCCTTGGCATATGTTGTTCAAACCCCCTCAATACTGGGACACATTTTTACTTTGAGGTTTGTGTACGATCAGACCATTTTATTAACAATAATAAGGGTCTATGGAGTTCAGAGGATTAATGGCAACATTCTTCACTATTTTAATCCCCTTCATAAGTTTTTGAAGTTGTATAAGATCACCTAATAGTAAGCAGAATGAATATGGAAACGCATCATGGTGCTGAAAGGCTTAAGTTGAAATTGTGTACCATAATGACATTAAAAATCCCAACAATCTTTTTCCTTCTGTCACTGTTATGTAAGTCAAATTCCGCAATGAGTTAGGCTAAGTTAATGCAAGTTGGCGAGTTTATGGCATTATTTGAATAAGTTTGCCACCACTATATAAAAACGCTTAGCATCTGTCGATCCGAGGCAGTTCATGTATTAAATTTAGGTAAATAAAACTTTGTACATTTACTTGATGGTAGTTGTGCTGTTTCGTAATTTAAAGAGTGTGGCGTTCAATGAGATGATACAAGAAACTAAATCATTCCATATACGTTAAGAAAGACCAGTAGCTGAAATAAAGGAGAATACATTACATTCAAGCTTTGGAGTTTCCCCGTACCACTTTTCCCTGTTAGTGAGTGGACAAGGCGATACAAAAAGAAACAAAATCATTCCGTTTCGACACGAGTCCTTTATAAGTTACTGTGAAAGATCTGAAGTTAAGACGAATGTGAATCTTATATAAAACTCTTTCAATTTCCTTATACCACCTCTCCTACTTACTGAAAAGTGTTTTTGATGACTGTAATAGATTCAAGAAGATCCAAAGGAGTTTATGAACGTCTTGATGAGAAAGGTAGGCGTTTGATTTAAGCTCGTATTCAGAAACGCTTTCCCCTCACAATACAATTATTTTCCAAGGCCACAAAGACAACTAGCCTGGTTTTCAAGATAATTTCTCCTATTAATAAACTAGAAATCTTGCCAATCTATCACAGAACCGTAAAAATAGTCTTAACCCCTTCAGAACTGAGACACATTTTTACCTTGAGATTTTTGTACCATTAGACCATTTTATTGACATAAGAAAGGGTCTATGGAGGTCAGAAGATTAATGGCCTGAGTCTTCACTATTTTAATCACTCTCATGATTTTCTGAAGCTGTATAAAATCATCAGTTGATAAGCAGAATGAATATGAAACGCATCATGGTACTAAAAGGGTTAAACATACAAGTATCTTCAAATGGAGCCTTTAGAAAACAGTGATAGTGAGAGCAAAGTGTTTCAGAATTCAGGCCTTAGTGTTACTGGAGTGTTGCAGATGAGGAGGGGAAGGGAGGGAAAAGGGGGTTGTCTTCCTTGGTCGCTAAGGTCCTGAGGGGCACGACACCGTGTTAAAGGTAAAGGTAATAGAGAGCCAAAGGAGATTCAGACAGGAAACATCCAGCTCAGACGTCCTCTATCGATAAAAAGTTGGCGAAAAAGTTTACTCGAAGTTGAGTGAGTGGAGTGGAAAGGTTCTCTGGGGGGGTACAGGGGAGGGAAGGGTGTGGGGGTGTGGGGGTGTGGGGTGGGAGAATGATGTTACGAGGGACTGGAAGACGAAAAGTAGAAAAGGACATGGAGAAAGATGGAGTGGTCGACTTATTTTATATCTTATTTATATTCATCCTTACCATTAACCCCTTTAGCACTGGGACACATTTTTACCTTGAGATTTGTGTACGATTAGACCATTTTATTGACATTAAAAAAGGTTTATGGGGGTCAGAAGATTATTAGCCACAGTCTTCACTATTTTAATTCCCAACATAAGTTTCTGAAGCTGTATAGAAACAGTAAGCAGAATGAATATGGAAACGCGTCATAGTACTGAAAGATAGGGCCCATAACAAGCCCAGAAGAGTGTCTAGTGCCCATAGATTTATTAAACTTTTCTATCAGTGACTTCAAATACTCGTTTTCATATTTTTTCCCCTATTTTACGGTTCAAGCCTTTAGAAAATTAAGTCACATAACAACCAACACACACACACACACACACACACACACACACACACACACACACACACACACACACACACACACACACACACACACACACACACACACACACAACGCAGCTAAGTTACACGTGACTAAAGAATCTCCATTACGTTTAATTCCCGTAAAGTGGATAAGTGTAAAGAAATCTGGGGTGAGGGAAGGGTTTTAGTCACTTATATGCTTCGTCGGAGGAGAAAGATGGAATTAAGTCAGTTTTGGTCCATTACATTTCCCTCCTTACCTTCCTTTCCCCTCTCAAGGCGCCTTCCTCCACCCAAGCGGCCACGGGAACTATTTGTTGCTAATCTAACGTAATCCCTCTATTATGTTTTCACCTTCTTCCAAATAGCTAAGGTATTAATTTTTATTCCTTTGATTTGGTATGAGTTTGTATGTTAGTAATTGGCAATGTTACTTAATCTCTCTCTTTTGTGTTGTTTATCTTCCTCTCTTTGCAGTATCGTTTTTTTGATAATATTCTGTCACTAACCACCTGTTTTTTTTTTTCCTGTAGTTGTAGTAAATTCATATTTTTTTTCAATCTTTCTCTAAAATCATAAAAATATTAATAGCTTATTGTCACTAACCACCTATTTTTTTTTTTTGAGTTTCAGTAAATCTATTATACTTTTTTTTCTATCTTTCTCTAAAATTATCAAATATTAGTAGTATCCAGTCCAGGTTTTTTTTTTTTCTGTGTGATAGATTAATCGTACCTTTTATTTCTCAGTTTGAATGTATGTCTGTTTTCCATCCAGTGTTCGTCTGTCTGGTTAGTGGCCCTTCATTTCCCTGTGTTCGTGGCTCCCTCAGCCAGCGTGGCGTCCTGCCGTCATCAATTGCAGGGCGAATGTCCAATGAGTGGGGGAAGTATGCAGAGATCGATCGAAATAGTGCAGGCATTGATCAAGGGGGCAGCAGCATGGCGGCCTTATGGTGTCCCGGGGTGGCCAGGGTGTGGGTAACGACCTCCTGCTTCTGCACCAACCTCCACCTCTCCTCCACACTCAGATACCATTACTACTTCCACTCCTCCACACACACACACGTACACACAGTTAGCGTTAAGTGTCACGCTCTTTCCTCAGCCTCTCCATTTTCACTCTAGGCTTTTCCACTATCCCTCCACACACAGCTCCCATCACTCATTGTTACCTCTCCACATGTCTAGCGATGTTCATTTCCCATTCCTTCACCATCCTGGTACTCGTACATGTATAGCTCTATTACTTTACACATAGCTATCTTCAGTCCTTCCATTTTTCTATCAACATTTTACATACACATTCCATCAGTTTTACACCGTTACTCTATCCTAACGCCAATATAATAGTTTATATACCACAATTACTACTACTACTTCTACTCGTACATGTATAACTTCATCACTTCCATTTCTCCGCATTTCACACACACATTCCATCACTCTAACGCCACCACTGTCACACCATCACTCTACCCAAACACTAATATACATATAATAGTTTATTCACCACAATCACTACCATACACACCAATCCTACTACACAATTTCCTCCCTCATTACACTCTCATACTACTAACTCATTCCTCTCCTCTCATTAAATCATTCGGATCACGTGACTCACCTAACACAAAACGAAGATCAGTGTCAAAGGAGATTAGATAAATGGATGATAGCTGAAATTAGGTAGCTTTAATTATACAGGGACTGCCACGTGTAGGCCTGGCAGTCTCTTGCAGCTTCCCTCTTTTCTTATGTTCTTATGTTCCTATCATTATTGTATATCAGTCCCGTTGACACTCTAACACACCCATCACACATTTCGACTTACAATATATCAACCGCTTAGCTCTTACACGGTACCTTATTCTCAGTACTTTTATTATCATCCTTTAGCCGCAGTCCTCGTGTTGTGGTAACCTTATGGACCTCTAAGGTTGTGTCCTGGTCACAGCCACCGCCACCAGCACCACCACCACCACCACGCTGGCCGGCCACACCAGGCTACTCGTACTTCAATAAAACACTTGAGGACAAACGCCTTCCATTCACCTCACTCTTCAATAGGACCGAGTGTCACTAGGAAGAGGAGGAAGAAGAGGGAGCAGCTCTCTCTCTCTCTCTCTCTCTCTCTCTCTCTCTCTCTCTCTCTCTCTCTCTCTCTCTCTCTCTCTCTCTCTCTCTCTCTCTCTCTCTCTCTCTCTCTCTCTCTCTTAATCTCTCTCGGGCGGTCGTTATATGACGTTGGCATAACTGTTGGCATAACACAGATTCACTGGTAACAAATAACATTAGTTCACAGGGACACCCGATACTGTTGCTGGTCCAGCGTGCATGAAGCGTATCTGAAAATCGATATTATTTTTTTCATTCCCTCCTTGGACTTGGATTCTTGGTCGATGTTGCGTTATAGGAACAAAGTACACACACACACAAAAAAAAAAAAAAGGAAAAAGGGATGGGGAGGGAAAAAAAATGCTGGACGTCCCCCTCCCCAGGCTGCCGCCAGCGCCACGCAGCCTCCCAGGCAGTGGTATGCTAATCAAGTCCGATAAAAAGTGATGGTCAGGTATTGGATATTCAAAATAGGCTATAGCAAAAAATACTCGGTAGAACATCGAACATTTGCATAGATGGCGGAGCATCCTTCCTTTCCTATTTCTCTCTCTCTCTCTCTCTCTCTCTCTCTCTCTCTCTCTCTCTCTCTCTCTCTCTCTCTCTCTCTCTCTCTCTCTCTCTCTCTCTCTCTCTCTCTCTCTCTCTCTCTCTCTCTCTCTCTCTCTCTCTCTCTCTCTCTCTCTCTCTCTCTCTCTCTCTCTCTCTGTTATCCTCCCTTCATTTTCCCTTCCCCACTCTCCTTCCCTCTCACCAGCTCTTGTTTGCCGTGCCCTCCCGCCCGTCTTAGGGGACAGGGCCGGCTGGAGAACTTGATTAGCCGGCTATGACAGGGCCGAGGGTTGACAAAGTAAAGAGGCCCAGACGCAGAGGGCTTTATTGAGGAGTCGTTCAGCGTGGAAGGGCTGTGGGCTGCCTCAAGAGGCGGGACTGCGTGGGTCAGGTGTGCCGGAGAACATTTTCAGGAAGGCACTCGAGTATGTTGAGTTCCCTTGCCTTGGAGTGCTTGGTGTTGGTGTAAGTAAGCGTGAGGTGATGAAAGGCGGAGGTGGAGGTGGAGAATGGAAGGTGTAAAGGGAGGGAGAAGGCAGTTAAGGGAGTGTGGAGAAGTGAGGAACCTGGTTGGCATTGAGAAAGAGGGTTGTGAGGGGTGTGATGGCTGAAGATGTGAGGGCTAGAGGAGAAGGAGGAGGAGGAGGAGGTGGTACAGTAAAGAGATCTTGATGGGGTGTGGAGGCCGTGGGTGCGTGAAGGACGTGACATCGTATAAGTCTAGCTGGTGTGTGTGCGTGGCTGTGCTCCAGGGCCGTGCATGGGCAGTGGCGTGAGGCGGCGGAGGAGTGATCGCCCGACCGAGGACAGCGGGACGGGACTGGGGCACTGAGGAGGGGCGAACTCTCCCGCCTAAACTGCAGTGTTAGGTAGTGCTGATTGCCCCATTTGCATAACAGTGGAGCAGTTCTGCATAGGCGGACTGGTTGGCGGGGCTTCAGTGTTGGCGGCACGGGCGCGGTAATATGCCCTGCCTCATCCACCTCCCCAGCTGCCACACGCCCGGTCCCCGTAATGGCTGTATTGTACTTTGTGACGATGGTAATACGGTTTATTGTGTGAACCGTATCAGGAAACTTTGAGCGGGAGGGAGGGTGGACGGGGAAAACTCCTGAGTGGGTCCCGTCCCGCTTTACATGCGTATGGGTTTGCCGATGTCGTGGTCATAGTGCTGTCTTTATGTGCGTGTTGAGAGGGCCGATTGTGCCATGGGTTAAAATCATGTTGCGTTCGCGCCCGGCAAAGAGGCGATGGCCATGACGGGGTGTCTAACCGAGGGCGAATGACTGAGTTGAATGTGGGATATGTTATTTTGTTTATTAGTACTTTCTTGTTTCCCTGGTGTGCATGCTTCACGGGAAAAATAACAGGTGGTGTCGGGCTCCTTCGTGGCGGCGTGGCGTCCTCCGTGCATCAGGCGGACACCCGTCGCTCACTCTTATTAAGAACCTGAATATTTAGCAGGATTGGAAACTAAGGCGCGTCATCCATCACACCTGATGATAAATTATTTCCTGTTATGAAAAACTGTTCTGCGTCAGGCTGCGGGAGTCAACCTTTCACCCCAGACTTTATTTATCCTCAAGATGGATTACTCAGGAACGCCTCCCCACCTACGCCATTATTACACTGATTAAATCCACGTGTGGCAGTAATAGCATCCGCACACACTCACCTGTAACACATTCACCTTTGATGAGTAAATTAATTGAATGAAAATTTCCTCTTTGCGTGCGTGACGGATCGCTGTTGGAGAGAGAGAGAGAGAGAGAGAGAGAGAGAGAGAGAGAGAGAGAGAGAGAGAGAGAGAGAGAGAGAGAGAGAGAGAGAGAGAGAGAGAGAGAGAGAGCATGCTGTCTCTCTGTCTATCCCATTCATTGCTCTCTCTCTGTCTCTGTGTCTATCCCAGTCATTGCTCTGTCTCTCTGTCTGTTTTTCTGTCTAGTTGCACCTCACATCAGTCAGAACAAGCGGTACGTATGGCCTGCCCTGCACATCCCATCCCTTCCCCGCGCATGAGTATTCCATCAGGAGACTTGCTCTCTAACTTGGCAGGAATTGTGTCGACGGAGGTGTAGTGACGAAAGTTAATTTACGGCGACTTATTGATTGAATTTGTCCTCTTCCACGACTCGGCTTCACCTGACGGAGAGTGAGAGAATGCAATTGTCGAGATGAAGGTGTTGGATACATTAGGATTATGCTATGAGTATACGTATCGGTGGCAGAAGGGAGGCTGGGGATGCATATAGGGAAGTACGTAGGAGTGCTTTGGGGAGGCTGGACGTGTATGGGTGGCTTAAAAGGGAGGTTAGAGAAGCATAAAAGTGTAGTAGATGTGTCGTAAGAAGAATATGTATCGGGATTTTTGGAGAAGGCTGGGAGGGAGAACAGGAAAGGGTGCTGGTTGAATGTTGAACGTATAGGGAGTATTGTTCAGACATTTCCCTGAAGAAGCATCAGCGAAACTAGTCGGGAATAAACCTCCTCTTCCAACGTAGGGAGTATTGATAAAGAATGTCTTCATCTGTAGCATTAGAACGAGGAAGTCTTTGTAATATGGTGAGGTCAATACTTTTCGAATTTCCTGATAAACAAACCTGAACATACCGCTGAGTTGTCTTCTAAAGGTGGTAGAGCAATGTGTGTGTGTGTGTGTGTGTGTGTGTGTGTGTATTGTTTGTTCAACGTGTTTCAGTAGAGATTCAATACTGGGACACATTTTTACCTTGAGATTTGTGTACGATTAGACAATTTTATCTACATGAGTCTAAGGTGGTCAGAAGATTAATGGCCACAGTCTTCACTATTTTAATCCCCACATAAGTTTCTGAAGCTGTCTAAAATCACCAAATAGTAGCCAGAATGAATATGGAAACGCGTCATGCTACTGAATGGCTTAATGGCGTTGCTTTTCTGTTTATGTGCACACTGCATGTCACTTGATCCATAAACTCCTGAAGATAAGATTATATTAGTTATGTCTTCAATGCAGCTTTCGTCTTGCTTCACGATTGACAGTCTATAAAACTCTCCTTATTATGTATTTGGAATAATAATTATGTTAGATGAAAGATGCAGACACACAACGGTCTTTTTGGAGCGATAGATTGACAGTTAAGGAAAAATAAATTGCGAAATCATTCCTTCAATATTAATATGAACGGATTTTTCACATTCAACACATACTTAATGGAAAAATTCTATGAACTTTGAAATCTACTGCCTTAATCCCCTTCAGCACCATGACGCGTTTCTATATTCATTCTGGTTACTATTTGGTGATTTCATACAACTTCAGAAACGCATGTAGGGGATTACAATAGTGTAGACAGTAGCCAGTAATCTTATGACCTCCATAGACCTTTCCTAATGTCAAAATAATGGTCTAATCGTACACAAATCTTAAGGTAAAAATGTTCCAATATTGAAGGGGTTAAAATCAACTCAAGCTTTACCTTCAACCTGCTACTGACAATGAGAGTGTCTTTCACATAGGCACACAACGTTATTGGTATGCTCTATGCATGAATGATATAATATAAACACCACATAAATCTTTCTGAGGTATAAAACGTAGCCCAATACAGTGAAGCTCAATATAGAGTAGTATACCAAACACTATGAGAGAGAACGCGGCTGGTGTCCATATGAGTCCATTTTCTGTGGTGGAGCCGTGACTGGGGAGGCGCACCGCTCGCCCCTCGGCCCGCCAGCCCTCTGAGGGGAAAGGGGTGACGAGCACGGTTTTAAGAGGGGAAAAGTGCGTCCTGGTGCGTTTCAGAATGCTTAAAGACTCCATTCTGACACCGAGAGATCAAGACGTAATCCGCACCTCTCGAAAAAGGGACGCAGAAATTCTTATATATTCAGATCATTTGTGTATTTAGAGAGGGCAAAGCGAAGTGCATGTGTGTGTGTGTGTGTGTGAGAAAGAGAGAAAGAGAGTGTGTGTATGTGTGGCAGAGTGTGTGTGTGGTAAGAGTGGCTGGGGTGTGCGTTAATTGCCACATTATTCAACCTCGGACTGCAGAGTGACGCGCTGAGTGAAAACTTCCGGATAACAGAGAAATAACTGTAAGGGTTTGATGAGAGAGAGAGAGAGAGAGAGAGAGAGAGAGAGAGAGAGAGAGAGAGAGAGAGAGAGAGAGAGAGAGAGAGAGAGAGAGAAGCACAAAATTTAGTTAATGAAAATATATTATAAGCACGGTGGTTGGGTTGGTTTCAAAGTAAATTGTGTAGACTAGAGAAATGAGAATGAAAAGTTATCACCGTGAGTCGCCACGGGGAAGGACGAGGCCAAGAGGCATTATAATACTTGAATGAATGTCACCCACTTGAAGAGGAGTAATGGAGGGAAAAACCACGCATAGGCAAGAGAAAAGGAAGGAAAAGTTAACCTCTTCAATACTTGGACACATTTTTACCTTGAGATTTGTGTATGATTAAACCATTTTATTGACATTAGGAAGGGTCTGTAGAGGTCTGAAGATTAACGGCCACAGGAGAAATGAAGGAACCTGAGTAGTGATTATGTTTGGGAAGGCTAAGGAGAAGGAAAGCAGCCTGACCAATGTGTTATGTGGACAGTTGTATAAAATCACCAGATAGTAAGCAGAATGAATATGGAAATGGGTCATGCTATTCAAGGGGTTAAGTTATTTCTAGATCTGGAGCACTTTAGTCTCTCAATTCACTTATTTTTTATGTGTATATTTTTGTCTATCCATTTTTTTTTTTTTTTTTTATGAATGAGAGGAGGACTGGCCAAGAGCAACAAAAACATAAAGAAAAGAAAAAAAAAACCACTCAATTGCCAGTGTCTTGTTTGAATGTCATTGTTTTCTTTTTATTGATGAGGTGATTCACTTTTCGTTTCTCTTACCTATGTCATATGTTTCTTCATTTAGCACCTTTTATGGATTATCTTTATTTTTTTTCTTTTCTTCTTTTCTTTTTCCTCTTTTGCATGTGTTCTCAATCATTGCTGCTAAATATATTTTTTCTTTAGCTTATTTACAAGTTATTTTTCTTCTTTTTCTTTATTGTTCTTTATTATTCTTGTGCTTGTTCTTTCTCTTGTTCTTCTTCCTTTTTTCCTTGTCTTTTTGTTGTTGTTGTTGTTGTTGTTGTTGTTGTTGTTGCTGCTGGTGTTCCTTTTCTTTTCTTCTTGATGTTGTTCTTGTTGTCATCATTATAATTTATTTACATATTTAATCATATACATCTTTCTCACATCACAATATCATCCCTCACTGAGCTACACTGTTACATATCATCATAATCTAAACCCAATAAACTTTTTTCACTCGACTTTAAGACTCAGCCCGTCACTTCCAACACATCCCTTATTAAGTTTCATTCATAAACAAGTGCACATCGCGAATCCCCCGGCCTGGAGTTTTAAAGTGTTGGTGTCCCTGAGTAACCTGAGGCCATTCATCTCCAAGCCAAAAGTCGAGGATTGCTGAAAAATGCGCGGTGGTCTTGGGTATTAATTTTACTAACCCAGATAGATTCTCTGTTGAAGGTGTGGCCACTGTGGGGAGCTAACCCGGGGAAAGGCAAGGCTGTTAATGTCTGAGGATGTAAGACAGACTGCAGAGGGCGGCGGATGCGGAGGATTTATGCGTCAAAGAAAAGTTGGCTCAGTGGAGGAATAAAGTTGACAGCATTAAGAACTTTCAGGAGGATAAAGTTAATGAGGAAAAATGTAGCGGGGCCATGAAACTCCCGGCGCCGTGTGTCCATCACTGCCCGGCCATGCTGCTGCTGCTGCTGCTGGTGGTGGTCGGGGTGCTGGTGCTGGGGTGGGTGGGGAGGAAGGGAAGGTGAGGGATGAGGAGTTGAGGGAAGGCGAAGGAGAAATGAAGGAACCTGAGTAGTGATTATGTGTGGGAAGGCTAAGGAGAAGGAAAGCAGCCTGAGTAGTGTGTTATGTGGACAGTTGTTAATGACTGAGTTATAATGACATTTCTGGCAGACTTCTTATTGTTATTATCTATTTTATTTATCTATTTATTTTTTGCGAGTACAGGCAGCTAGACAATCAATAGTAAAAATTAGAAGAAAGCCTGTGTAACTTAATCTCTAACAAAATTGGAGATAGAAAGAGCAGTAAGATAAGAGAGAGAAAAATTGTGAGCGATGATGATGATGGTGTTGATATTACTGTACGTAGCAAATTTAGAAATGAATCGATAAACATGAAATATTATGCTCATTTTTATTCATTTTTGAAGAAGCCACAATAAAAAAGAAAATAATATGAGCTTCTATATAGTTTCCTTCTGAAAGCATTAACTGATCTAATTACTTAATGCTTGTCTTTGAACATTAACTCCTTCAATACTGGGACACATTTTTACCTTGAGATTTGTGTACGATTAAACCATTTTACTGACATTAGGAAGGGTACGTCAGTCAGAAGATTAATGGCCAGAGTCTTCATTATTTCAATCCCCTACGTGAGTTTCTGAGGCTGTTTAAAATCACCAAACAGTAAGGAGAATGAATGTGGAAATGGAAACGCGTCTTAGTACTGAAGGGATAAAGAAAAAAAAAATACAGTAATAAAGACAATATAAACAACTTCAACTTCTCAATCCTCATCAGTATACCACAAAAAATCACCGTGCTCTCTAAACAACACGACACCACAGAAAACGGGATGCTGGCTTATTTTTTATGCGCCTTTTTTTTTCTTTTCATTTTTTCCCTACGTCCATGGGTTAGGATCTGGGAGCAGGTAGCTGGGCCTTCTTTTTTTACCCCTCCTCGACAACAAATAGCGTGACTGCTTCATTAGGTCGCCGCCCAAACAAACAAGATCCGCAAGCCGCTGCATCACTGGCCCGGCGCGGCGTGGTGAGGGATGGTCACTGGTTTGTGCTTGGTCAAGATTCGGGCAGTTCAGTCGTGTGGGGTTGACTGAGTTCGGTTAGAGTTTTCCTATAGGGAGTAGTAGTGGTAGTGGTGGTTGTAGTAGTAGTAATAGTAGTAGTAGTAGTAGTAGTAGTAGTAGTAGTAGTAGGAGTTGGAGATGTTGTTATTGTTGTTTTTTTGTGATAGTAGTAGTTGTGGTAGTAGTGGTAGTAGTAGTAGTAGTAGTAGTAGTAGAAGTAGTAGTAGTAATAGTAGTAGTAATAGTAGTATTAGTATTAGTATTAGTTGTATTATTATTATTATTATTATTATTATTATTATTATTATTATTATTATTATTATTATTATTATTATTATTATTATTATTATTATTATTATTATTATTATTATATTATTATTATTATTATTATTATTATTATTATTATTATTATTATTATTATTATTGTTAGTAGTAGTAGTAGTAGTAGTAATATTAGTACTAATAGTAGTAGTAGTAGCAGCAGCAGCAACAGCAACAGCAGTAATAGCAGTAGTAATAGTATTAGTGATAGTTGTAGTATTAATAGTAGCAGTAGTAGTAGTAGTAGTAGTAGTAGTAGTAGTAGTAGTAGTAGTAGTAGTAGTAGTAGTAGTAGTAGTAGTGCTAGTAGTAGTTTTATAAAATCATTAGTGAAGATGAAAAAAAAAAAAAGGCCACTGATACTAGATCATTTGCAAGTGTTTATTCGTTGGTGATCAGTATTTAAACAGATATCAATTCGTATTCTCCTTTCGAATATATTACACTATTTCTATCTCATTATTTCATTTATCTATAATTTTTTTCTCAGCTTGTAATCCTCATCACACAAGGTTAACTCTGAGAGGATAATAATTTTCACCATTGCACGTACAACAGAAAATTCCACTCGTGTATCAACCTACGGAGTCTTCTAAACTTACAAGGTGGAACATTTCAACACTCAAACAATAAGATAGACAACAAACAGTAAACAGTGAGAGAAACTCGTGCTTTGGGAAGAGCCAGGTGCTACTGTCCTTCTCTTGTGCTGAGGAGACTGCGACGTGGGGCATTACTTAAGGAGAGATGAGGCAGGGTAGGGAGGGTAAGAAAGCTTGGGGAAGGGAGGGGATGGAGGAGGCAGGAACTCTTGGCCCTCATCACCTCCCGTCGGCGTGTGAGGGCAGCAATTAAGACACATTCACGACACATAATTGGCTTCTTAAGAAAATTCCTGCTGCTTGCATCGCGTCTTGTGGGGAAACGACAGAGAGAGAGAAAGAGACAGAGAGGGAAGAAAGAATAGATGGTATTACAGTGAGGGCAATTTTCTGGGTTAAAACCAAAAACATTTCAATCACTCCTTGCTGAAGCACACGGAACAAGGAACTAATGACCGATAGAGAGAGCTAATGGTGATTTCTTAATTCCTTTTCCTGCTTTTAATTACCCACAATAGCGGTCGGCCCCATCCCATTAGAGTAATCAGGGGTGAATTAGCGGCAGGTGATCAAGAAGGTGAGGTGATCAGGTGTAACGAGGAGGCACCCAGCAGGTTCTTAGGCGAGATAAGACGCGTCCATCACGACTGCTGCTGCTGCTGCCGCTGCTGCTTCTCTTACGCCTTCTCGTCTTCCTCCTTTACCCCGGCCTCCTTATCTTTCGTCACCCTCATCCTTCTTCGCCTTTGATTGACTAAAGAAATTTCAGTAAAAGCACACAAACAAAAAAACAAATTGATAAAACAAGTCAATAAGAATATGAATGTCTCCACTTTTAATCCATTGTACGGTTAAATACTGTCCAAAACCGACCTCTTACACAGCACACGACTCGCATCACGAATCTTATACGGTATTCTGTAATATTTGCTGGAGATATCGTACTTCTGCATACTATCTTTACTTTTCACCCCTATTTTCCTTCACGTACAAAGCAATGTCACTCACGCCATGGACGCATCACGATTTCTATACGGTACACTGTAATATTTGCTGGAGATATCGTAATTCTTAATATCTTTGCTGTTTATCTCAGTTTTCCTTTACGTTGAAACCAACATAACTCGTGGACTCTTATCATATACATCACACGCCTCGCATCACGATTTTTATAATATAATATTCGCTTTTAGATATCGTACTTCTTACTCTTTTTATGCTTTTACCTCCTTTTTTCTTCACGTACAAAACAGTCTCATTAATTTTTTTATGTAAGAGCAGGAGAACTGACCAAGGGCAACAAAAAGGTAAAAGAAAACGCCCACTCAGTCGCCAGTCTCATCACAGAAGCGATAGAGTAAGCCAAAGGACAGGGATGAATGTCTTGAAACCTCCCTCTTAACCCCACCAGTACCATGACACGTTTTCTTATTCATTCTGGTTACTATTTGGTGATTTTATACAGCTTCAGAAATTTATGTTGGGGTTTAAATAGTGAAGACTGTGACCATTAATCTTCTGACCTCCGTAGACCTTTCCTAATGCCAATAAAATCGTCTAATCGTACCCAAAACTCAAGGTACAAATGCGTCCTAGTACTGAAGGGGTTAAATGAAGTCAAGTCATAGGAAGTTGGACTTATACTACTTCTCATTCTCCTCCCTAAAGGTCCACGCGTCTTTGCTGCATTGAAGGGCATCCAAAAGAGCAGAGACAGACTGAAAGAGAGAAAGAGAGAGGGAGAGTGGGCAGGGAAGGGGGAGAGCAGCGTAACAGGATCCCTCGGGCAGTGGTCAGTTGTTGGTCAGCCCGCGGCTCACGGCAGGTGCACCACTGACCACTGGGGCCTTTAAACTATTGTCCTGCTTTTCTTTTTTTTCTCTTTTTTCTTGTGTTTTTGTCTGACAGTGAGGGTTTTAATCGATGACGATGGTGGTAGTGGTGGTGGTGGTGATAGTGGTGGTAATGATGGTGGTGTATGTATGTGTTGCTCAGACTATACTCTCTCTCTCTCTCTCTCTCTCTCTCTCTCTCTCTCTCTCTCTCTCTCTCTCTCTCTCTCTCTCTCTCTCTCTCTCTCTCTCTCTCTCTCTCTCTCTCTCTCTCTCTCTCTCTCTCTCTCTCTCTCTCTCTCTCTCTCTCTCTCTCTCTCTCTCTCTCTCTCTCTCTCTCTCTCTCTCTCTCTCTCTCTATCTCTCCTCAGATACTTACTTGTACGTTTTTGCTTACATAAAGATACGTTTTAATTGTGCCGAAAAATATTCTGAAAAATGTATTATGTTTTTTTTTTCTATTACCCTATTTTCTGTATGAATGTCACTCTGTGTGTATGTACGGAGAAACACACACTCAGACACACACACACACACACACACACACACACACACACACACACACACACACACACACACACACACACACACACACACACACACACACACACACACACACACACACACACATTCCACGGCCGGGTGGAGATATTTGGGTGTGTCTCCTTTCACGTGTAGCCCCTGTTCACCTAGCAGTGAGTAGGTACGGGATGTAAATCGAGGAGTTGTGACCTTGTTGTCCCGGTGTGTGGTGTGTGCCTGGTCTCAGACCTATCCGAAGATCGGAAACACACACACTGGCACACACACACACACACACACACACACACACACACACACACACACACACACACACACACACACACGTTCAAGTGATTAATTTAACGTACACAGTATAAGGAAACATGTTGTGATATGTTGAGTAGAATGCTCATAACGTATAACCTTAAGGAGTCTGGATAGCTCGTTCATTTCCGAGTAGAGAATGGTCTAACTTTCTTTTTCATGTAGAAAATATACCGGACACTACTTTATGACACTCTTTTTTTCTTGAGGAAGTTTTCAAGTAGTCTCACGTGATCTTTTCTACCACACTCACCACATGTGCTTGAAGGCGACTCCTTCTGCTCGTCCCCTGCGCCGCCATTCACCGTAACGTACTTCAGGAACGGTTTGAGGAGTCGTTGTGCAGCTCATTAGATAATTTTCATTTAATGGCGCAAGCGAAATGTCCGTTCGTAATCTGAGAACGCGAACGGTGGGCGGCGGGTGACCGGTCTTGCTGCGCCTCCCCCAGTGCGTCCTCATTTCCTAGAGAATGCTCGACCTTACATTCCCCGGCGACACCATCCAGTGGCCAGGCTGAGAGGAGGGAGTCCGCTGCCTTGCCGCCCCATGTTGCGACTCATTAAAGAGGAAATGGTGTGATTTCTTCTAACGAAGTCCACCGGCCGGGTATGCAGGACGGGTTTCGCCGCGGCCAAGACGTGGGCTCGAAATGTTCCGTAGTGTTTTCATAGGTCTTGCAGGCCATTCACAGGCTGTATTTTTTTCAAGGTTTGATTCTCCCTTTCGATTTGCCAAGAGGGGCAGCCTCTTTTGTTTTTGTTATGGATGGGCTGCGTCCGAGCCAGGAGACGCTCCCTTCGTTACGCCGCGCTCCACCAGCTTGAAGATTAATTAATTTGCTAAAGAAGCGTATCGCCGTGGACAGTCTTGTTTTCTTAATTGAGTTGATTTCAGAGTGGAGTTTTCTTTAGTAGATTAGCTGGGAGAGATAAGAGGAGGACGTGGGAGGACGAGGGAGAGTGAGCGGTGTCGGACGCTGGTGGGAGAGCCGGCCATGTGAGTAGTCTATGGGCTGGACGCTATTAGATCATATTCAGACAGGATCCGAAACGTCATGAAGAGAATTCGATCCTAATTACCTGGAGCGGGAGTGCAAGACGTGTAAGCCTCGCGGGGCACGGTGGGATCTACGGTCACTCGGATAGAGACCAAATTCCCTTCTGTTTCCCTCGGTGCCCAATGTCCATCTGATCCTTAAACCTATAGAAAATGCCTTCACTCAGACATATTCCCCATACTGGAGGACAATCCACCTTTTGTACCAGAAACAAAAGGATTAAAATGGACTAATAATAGGGTGTGAGAACCTACGGGAACGCCTGGGAACGCTCAGGTGCAGAAAGCTTCGTTCAGTCCACCCAGCGATTGTGTCACAGGTGAGAGGGAAATAAAGCGGAGGAGGCGATGGATGGAGGAAGGCCAGAGGAGGAGGTGTAGGAGGAAGAGGTAGTGGTGGTGGTGGTGGTGGTGGTGGTATAGGGGGTAAGAGTGGGGAAAAGAAAAAAAAGGGAGAAAAAAGGAGAGTGGGTGGAGGGAGGAAAGGGTCAGTGTGTGACGCGCATACCAGTAGTGTATGTTGTATGTTCCCCTCCACTTCCTTCCACCACGCGACCTCCACTTGTCCTTTCCATCTGCTCTACTTCCCATCTCAACCTCTCCGTGCTCTCCACTCTCGACAGTTCTCAGACATTCCTCCTGCTCCTTTCACAAGCTTACCACCACGCCGCTGCACCCTCCCCAACCTATCTGCAACCTCTCCGCAATCCATACCACACCCTCTCCATATCACCACCACACCACGCTGCTGCACTTCGGTTTTTACGCTTACAGTTTACAACCACCGCCACCACCGCCACCCGTACCACTCCACAACTATTACTGCTCGTACCATAACCTCACGAACACAAACACCGCCTCTCACTTTTCTTCACTAAGTACAGTCTCCTGAATTTGACAGAGAGCAGAGGCAGTTGACAATCTAAAGTATGCATCTGCCTTGCTTTAAACCCCTTAAAGTTCTCGCATCTTTCCTTCACGATGGAAAAGAAGAACGCCTCACTTTATCTTCACATATTTGTCAGGACAGTCAGTTTGTTCTGTACATAAGGGAAAGCAGCGGAGAAAGAATCCCTTTAGCGGGGTCGGTCCTCCCTTGGGCAGTGTGGATGTGCAGTATTAACGAGGTTTGTGTGGAGAACCAGGAGGGAAGTCTTGTCGGGAAGAAATTAGAAAAAAACCTCTTATGAGAGGAGTTTGATGATGTTTCTAACAGTTTGGCCCATAACTGTTACTTTTTAATTCATCGATCAATAGCCGCACGCTTTGATGGAGAGTACCTTTTCCGGGCGCATTGTCAACATCTACCAGAACTACGAGCACCGCCTCGCCCCAGGGATACGGCACATTAAAATAATGACAGAGTTGTTTGGTTGAGTCGCAGCGCAAACTGAGAGGAACGCAACCGACCTGGAGAGACACTCGCACGTAAGGGTCTCTAACAGGCACCCGGAGGATTTTACGGCGATAGACCGACGCACCAGACGCACAGCAGCGCCGGCGACACGAGACTTAAATAAAAGCGTCGCGAGCAGGAGCAGTTGTCGAGAAGCCGTATGTTGTGCGAGAAGGAGACAGCCACCAGCGGGAGGGTCACGCGTGGGCAAGTTACACTCTGATGTTTTCACCTGATACGTCTGAAGCGAGACCCTGGAGAGGCGGCACGAGAAGAAAGAGGAGGGAGGCCAAGATGAGAAAGGAGGAAGAGAAGCAACACAAGAGAGATAGGGACGGCAAGGGGAACACTGAGAATAAAGATACCGGAAAAATAAATTACTAAACAAATAAGGGTGGTGTGTGTGTGTGTGTGTGTGTGTGTGTGTGTGTGTGTGTGTGTGTGTGTGTGTGTGTGTGTGTGTGTGTATTTATGTGTTTCTACACACACACACACACACACACACACACACACACACACACACACAGTGGAAGGTTCGTCTTATCAGAGTAAGTTTTTTTTTTTTTTCTTTCCACTCTCGAAACCATTTCAGTATTTCTGTCTTTGTCCTCCCCGAGAGTGACGTTAGGCTTACTGGCTCCTGCCCACTCTTGTCTATTTTCAAGAGTGACCTGACCTGCGGCGTGGCCCGGGGGAAGGTGTTACTCAGTTCCGTTTCAGGGGTTGAAGATTTAGTCGTGTGAATGTTTGAGTACGGGATGGACTTGTATGGTAACTTTGTTTGGGCTAAAACAAACAATAGTGTAAATGTAATATACCAGAGGTAGTAAAAGGTAAATTACTCATACAACAAAAGATAATTATAATAACTTTTATAATGAGGTATATTAGAGGAGGAGATGATATCTGAGAGGCGTGTAGTTGATGGGAATGGTAAGGTCTAAACAAAGTGAAAATACAAAGAGCAGTGAGGAAAGTGAAAATATGAAGTATGAGATGTCTTTCTGAAGATCTTTAGTATGTTAGCAAAGATGAATCTATTATATTCTTAGAAGTTTACTGTTGCTACTGAGTCCCGTATTCTGAAAGACTTTGCTCTCTCACCATCACTGCTTTCCAAAGGCTCCAGTTGAAAATATTTGTATTTTTAGGAGTGTTTTTATGGTTCTAATGATAGACTGACAAGATTTCTAGTGTATCAAAAAGAGAAGCTTTCTTGAAAACCCAGCTAGTTGTCTCTGTGGCTTTGGAAAATTGTCGTTGTGGGATAGAAAGGCGTTTCTTAATACGGGCGTAAGAAGAATGGAAGTTTATTGATACAGCTAAGAAAAATGGATATCAATTAAGAACAAGTAACATTTCATAAGTCCGTTCAGAACAAGAAAAAAAAACACCTTCTTTTTCTCTGTATCTGATTGTTGCCCTTGAAGAGAAAAATCATCTTTCAGACGCCAAAAAAGTGTGATTAAATGAGGATATGAGAGAACATTAAAAGAGTCTAAATAGAGCAGCTGAGGACACCGACGAGATGAGGTAAGCAAGGCAGGCAAAGACAGATCCAAAGGAATATTCCAGTATAGAGAACAAAGGATGGGAAATCAGTCGGTCCTTTGAGATAAAAAAGAGTGATTAATGGAAAACAATCCCGTGGGATATAATAATCTGCTTGGGTGAGGGTGGCAAATCTCCTGATGGTGATCGTGATTATTCTTTCGATGTCAGTTATTTTATCTATTTATTTATTTAGTTGGGTATTTATTTATCTACTTATTTGTTTGTTTATGAATTTATGTATGTGTATGTGTATGTGTATGAACGAGAGAGAGAGAGAGAGAGAGAGAGAGAGAGAGAGAGAGAGAGAGAGAGAGAGAGAGAGAGAGAGAGAGAGAGAGAGAGAGAGACCACAAACCAGGACACAACAACTTTGAGGTAAGCATATCTAACCAACGTAAGCCGACGAGAAAGAAGAACCTCAAATCACTGGCCAGAATATAAATGAGACAAGAAAAAAAAGAAAAGAAAAACAGAGAAGAAGAAAACCGTAAATACCAAAACCACCAACACAACACAACACACTCGCTCCAGTCTATACTTTCTTGGGTGTTGTCTGGCTCACTCCCTCTTCTCACTTTCAATTACGTAGCATAAACTTAGGTAAACTTTGATCACTACGAGAGCTGTAGGGGTGGGTGCCGGTGGACGCTGAGATAACAAGATCGAAAATATAACACCGTATCAATAGCGTGAGATATGAGGGGTGTGTGTGTGTGTGTGTGTGTGTGTGTGTGTGTGTGTGTGTGTGTGTGTGTGTGTGTGTGTGTGACGAGCCGAAAGAAAAGTGATCGGTGGTGTATACGGATAGTGAAGATGGTGATTTATAGACACCAATGGAACAGGAGAGTGAGGAGAAGAAGAAGGTGGTGGTTGAGGAGGAAGAAGAGGAAGGAGGAGGAGGAGGAGGTAGAGGAGGAGGAGGAGGAGGACAAGAAGGTCATGATAGTGGTAATGATGATGATAGTGTTGGCATAGTGTGGGTGGTGTTGGAATACAAAAAAAGAAGAGCTAAATGATGGTGTAACAGTGATTAATAAAAGGTAACAATGTACTCATGATAATAAAGGGAAAAGGTTACGGTATGAGAACATGAAAAAAGAAAATAGACAATAAATTACTTTACTTTGTCCACACTAAAAAGGGTTAGTATAACAATGCCCGGAACAAAAAGGAACAAAGTCAACAAAGAGAAGAGACGAACACAAGAGGAGGGAAACTGTTCAAGAAAAGGAGAGAAAAGATCGGCCAGGAGAAAAGAAAGGAAAGAAGAGGAGGAGGAGGAGGAGGAGGAGGAGGAGGAGGTTGGGGGTGATGAGTGTTCCCCTTCATCCATCAGCGCGAGGCCACACTCAGGCCCTGACCCCATATATCCTCTCTATATGCCCATATATTTGTTCCACTTCCCGCCCAAGGTCCCGCTACATCGTCTCAGCCCACAAAGACATCGTTTCCCGGGTTACTCCGATTTGGGGGAGATTTAGCTCTTCCTCGGCTCCCTTCGCCTCCTCAGGTTATTAGTTTTGGCTCGGCTAATGTGGTAACTAATGAGTGACTAAGGAGGAGGGAAGCTGAAGGTCTCACAACTTCAAGAACCTTGGCGGCAGGAGGAGAGGCGGCTGTGTGGTCGCGACGCACCGGGCGGGCGGCGCGGACGCTCCACAATGGGAAACTGACCAAAGCAGAGGAACGCCTGCACCTGCTGGCAAGACGCCTTCCTTACGACCAGTGCTGGAAAACAATCGGCAAGGATCAATACACCAACGGGGCCGAGGTCCTTAAGGGTCACGCTCGCGGCGCCTCGCCACCGCTAACTGGACCTTACGGCTCCTCTCTGCAGCCCTGCCAACAACTCACCTCCTCTCCGCCACACTTGGGATGACCACTTCTTTAAGGATTCCAGTGCACCTCACTTCCCTACACATGTCTGCTTTGTTTCCTTGAGAATCATCTGAGTTAGTTTTACTTGACGGGAGAGTTGAAGTATCCCTAACCTAAGCCCTGTCCGCCGCCACACCAGCCGCCGCGACTTGGCGCTCCCTTGGCGGCACTGGCCACAGCTCCAGACCTGGCCACGGCGGAGTACTGTAGCGGCGTCTCACTAAATCGACACTCGCCAAGCACTCGGCTCTCACCTCTTCTCTCGGCGGACGAGTTAGGGTTCAACAGGGGGGACATTTCGTCTTGTGCTGGGGATGCGATGCTACGGAGGCTGCGGTGTCCTTATAGCGAGGACCATCCACAGTAACGGGTCTCAGTCTTCTCTGGCACCGCTGAGGAGAACCAGCGGAGATTATAAATTGACCCTCACCCCGCCGCTCTGTAATGGAGTGAAAAAAAAAGACTGGAATCTGTGGGGATATGGAATTTTGAATGGGGTTCCAAATCCTGATTATGTGAATAGTGATTGTTATCTGCGGGAAAAATTCTTCATTCTCATCCATGCATTACACATCTCGGGGCATGGAGACTTGACAGTGATTTCTTGCCGCGCCAGAGAGAGAGAGAGAGAGAGAGAGAGAGAGAGAGAGAGAGAGAGAAAGAGAGAGAGAACGAGCGTAGAAGCAAAAAACAATACCGTATCTCTCTCTCTCTCTCTCTCTCTCTCTCTCTCTCTCTCTCTCTCTCTCTCTCTCTCTCTCTCTCTCTCTCTCTCTCTCTCTCTCTCTCTCTCTCTCTCTCTCTCTCTCTCTCTCTCTCTCTCTCTCTCTCTCTCTCTCTCTCTCTCTCTCTCACACACACACACACACACACACACACACACACACACACACACACACACACACACACACACACACACACACACACACACACACACACACACACAACACAGCCCCCTTCGCAGAGCAACGCAAATATCACCAGCTACTAAGGTCTGTCCGTCCTCCGCATTTCCCTCCATCCCGGCATAACACATAAACTCGGAGCGGCGGACGAGGAAGAAACAGAAGCCAGAAACAACATACCGGGGAGCGGGCGGGACCTAGGAAGGACTAACGCAGAAGGTTCAGAGCGCCATTACTTCTTGATGGAGGTTTAATCCTTGCAGCCCCCTCTGATGATCGAGCCTCAGACGGACTAAGACACACACACACACACACACACACACACACACACACACACACACACACACACACACACACACGTCTCGAGTTCGAAACCACTCTCTCTGTAGTACGAAAACAATCTAGACCTTTTATACTTTCTGTTTTTTCTTTCTCTCTCTCTCTCTCCCTCGCTCTCTTTTCTCCCATTTTGGACTCCGCTTATCTGCTCCGGGGAGGTGATGGTGGTGCTGGTGGGCTGTTTTTTTAGATGTTATTGGTGGTGTTTTGAGTGACGATGTGTTTGGGGAGGCGGCGGAGACCAGGCTAGATAGATGGGGTGCGCTTCTTCAAGACTTCGGACAAGCTAGGTAGTGGTGGTGGTAGTGGCGGTGGCGGTAGTAGTGGTGGCGGTAAAGTAATGGATTAATACATCTTTGGCCAGTGAGCATTGCCTGCATTATATATTGACGGAACGAGGGTTTGGTCTCCTCGTACCAAACCTTCACCTTTCCTATTATTTTCCCTCTTAAAGATCCGTCCGACTTTACCTTCCCTTCCTGGTGCACTCGTGGATGTTCAGTGCACCGTGCGTAGAGTCGGAAGGATGCTAAAGTGAGTCGGAATGGGTGTTGTGGTGTGAAGGGAGGAGGATTGAGTGCTGTGTCGGGGGTGAGAGCGAGTATACAGCTGATTGGTGGGGTTTAAGTTGAAGAAGGAGGTGGAGAGGGACAAATGGGTGGGTGTAAGGGTGTGTAGGAGGCGGCGGCGGTGGGCGAGAGGAGTTATGAGGGAGCACTAAGAGGACAAATGGTGCTTCTGAACTCACACGCGACACGAGGCGGCGACATGGCTGTACCTTGGCCCCGGTCCCGGTGACCCGCCGGAACCCGACTCCTTGTTGACACTGAGAAGGCGAGGTGAAAATGCAGTTTATTTTTCTTTCATATGTGATCTCCTGAATTCCGTTCCATCGTGACATTTACTTTAGGTGAAGATAAAAGCTGACAGACGAAAGTGAAGTGTTATTTCTCCTTGTATGCTTTACTTTAATGTTTTGTGGATACTTTCAACCTAATTCATATTTCATATAACGCTGCTGCAACTCTGTAGAAAAGAAAATATTAAAACTTATTATTGTCTAGGGTTTTAAAGCGACAATACGAACCAACATAAAAATTATTATTAAAAAATCTTTAAAAATAACCTTACTTATATTCGTGAATGTGTTTGATGTGTCATTTGTGTCATCACCTGCAGCATTAGTGACTTTGTGGCAGGGGAAACGGCAAGGACAAGCATGGAGCCTCAGAATGAAACTCCCATACAGTAGTGTATATTATAGGCAAGAGCACAGCTGGATCTGAAGAGTGTTTAATTAAAGTATGTGTGAATCAAGAGAAAACACGCCACCGTTACGTGATTACTGCTTAGCGTCAGTTTAGTTAGACAAACATTTGACCAACGATCCATTGCAGGATTTGGAAGCAACATTGATGAGGGCGATGACGAGAGGTGTAGGTGGTGGTGGTGAGGTAGTTGTTGGTGGGACTGTGGTGGGGTTGTGGTGGTTTGTAGGGATAAAGTGGTGATGTCTTTGTAGTGGACTGTGGATTGGTGGGTGGTGGGGAGAATGTTATGAAGGGCTGTGGTAGAGCGGTGGAAGGCTAAGATGAAGCGGGGAGATGATGTGGGTGGGTTGGAGGAGTTGTGGGTTGAGGATGTGGAGGTGGAGGGATGGGTGAGTGGAGTGAGGATGTAAGAAGAACAAGATGAAGGTAGTAAGGTTGTGAAAATAGCGCCAAAAGTTTTCTTTTGAGGTCAAGGTTGTGTAAGATACTTGATAAAGATGTAATTTTGTGAAAAGTTTGCAAAGTCTGGAGGTGTGATGAGGAGCCGCGCCGTGCGTGTGGGTGGCGGGGGGGTGGGAGGCCTGAGGACACTGCAACACTCTACTGATTGGCAGACTGCAACATGGAAAGGTCTTAGAATGGTATAACACCCTCATGCATAAAAGGAATGCATGAATATAATTCTGCAAAGGCTGCCCGGTACACACCAGAGTTCGAAGCAATTAGTGCTCAGTAAGTGGGCTGAACTTATATAATTCTTGAAAAAAAAAAAATGAGTGGCTTGATTTTCAATTACTTCATTTCTTCTATCTTCACAACAATAACATAAAGTAAACATTGACAAAGAAATTCTTTAGATGGTAATTAAACTAATTAATTGGCGCAGTTGCCTTGTCTTTCAGTAGCGTGGCGGTAGGACTTACCTCCCCTCCCTCCAACATGTCCCTGCAGTGGTGGTCACCTGCTACGTCAGGCGCCGCCACCCAGCCTCCCCTGACCTTCCTTTGTCCTCGGGTCACTCCTGAGGCCCCGCCATTTGCCAGGTCCCGGTAGTGGTGTGGCGCCCCGCCTCGTGGTTTCTATTTATCTTTTTCTTTGTTTGCGTGTCTGGTTGGGGTGGCAAGGCAGCACTAGGCTTGTCACATTTTGCTCCACTTGCCTCCACAGGACTGAAGTGGCATTGCGATGACCTTGAACCTCCTCGGCGAGACCATTCCTTCTCCACTGGACATTAGTGGACATTGCTCCTATTGGCTGGCAGGGGACACCTTCCGCCAATCGGCAAGGGACTTTGTTTCCCTGCATCCGTGGAAAAACGCTATTGACCAATCACATTAGGTTATGTAAAAATGTGAGGGTCAGGCAGCCAATAGGATGCGGGAACTGGACAGTGGCCATCGATCGAGCGGGGTTACCCACGCCGGCTGGGACCGCTCTCCCCCTCAGGCTCCCCTCTCTCTCTCACTCTCCCTTTCCTCTTCCCCTCGCTCCCTCGCTCCCTCGCTCTCTGAAATTGTTCCCTTTCTTATTTCTTTTCCTCTCTCTCTCTCTCTCTCTCTCTCTCTCTCTCTCTCTCTCTCTCTCTCTCTCTCTCTCTCTCTGTGTGTGTGTGTGTGTGTGTGTGAACAGATATACAGATAGTTGTGAGTTGTAGGTGGATAAACACGCAAATACACTGACAGACAGGCAGGCAGGCAGGCAGAAACACGCACACACACACACACACACACACACACACACACACACACACACACACACACACACACACACACACACACACACACACACACACACACACACACAGAGAGAGAGAGAGAGAGAGAGAGAGAGAGAGAGAGAGAGAGTATGTGTGAACTTATAATCATTCAATTAGAAGCATGATGGTCAAAATTGATGCAAATATCAAGGTGTATTTTGATATGAGTCACCTCATTGCACTGGACGCACAATGAATCATATTTTCCTTGCACTTTTTATGTCACTAAAATTAATTATGTTGTCCTGGTTTGCTTTTTCATGTGCCGCTCAGTATTTTTTAAATGTAAGATGAGGAAACTGGCTAAGGGCAACAAAAATATAAAAAAGCCCCACTTAATTGCCAGTCCCCTTGCAGGTCAAAAAAAAGTTAGTCGAAAGAAAAGGATAAATGTCTTAAAATCTCCCTCTCAAAAGAAGTCAAGTCGTAGGAAGATGGAAATAAAGAAGCAGGCAGGGAGTTCCAAAATTTACAGGAAACTGAAGAAATAATTAGAAAAAAAGGAAAGAAAAAATTACATACGATCAAAAATACAAACACCACAAGACACTCATATTTACGAATGGACAACACTTAGTAAGGAAGACATACCTTATGAAAAAAAAAAAAAAACCTTAGAAAAAACAAAAGGAAAACACGTATATATAAGCCTCGTATAGGTGTGTGAAACTAAACATGACGTGACTGTGAGGCTAAGCATAGTGCCAGGCATGTGAAGCTTCCTGCTATCAACTAACAACGCCCAGGCTCAGGTCTCGCCTCGTCAGGTACACGGAACAAGGCAACGTGAGGTGATCCGAAGTGCGCAGCGGGAGGAGTAACAGAACAAGCGAGTCACTGTGGGAAATGCGACGAGAACCCGGTATGTGGTCCAGAGTTCGAAGAGGAGACACCCATGGGAAGGAGGACGAGGAGACGACGAGAGCCAGACGGATGAGGCGGATAAGGGAGCAAGGCAGGACAGCTCACCCGCAGTACATGTATGGGTGGTTGTGGGTGGAGGCGGCTGGGGGAGGGACGGGTTCTGGTGGCCTTGTCAAGCATCGGGTGGTGTGGCTTAATTTGATCTAATGCTAACCACGCGGCAGGAGAAATTTCATGGACTTTTTTTTATTTCGTTTGTGTTTACTTTTTTCTCTTCTCTTTATTTCAGTTTTGTGCTTTATTTCGTTCTCTTCTTTCCTTTTCCTTTATTTACAGTATGCAGTGTCTATCCTGTCTGCGTCTTTCCTTTCTCTCTCTCTCTCTCTCTCTCTCTCTCTCTCTCTCTCTCTCTCTCTCTCTCTCTCTCTCTCTCTCTCTCTCTCTCTCTCTCTCTCTCTCTCTCTCTCTCAATCAAGTCTTTCAGCTTTCATTTTTTCACCACTAAACATTCTCATTCTCCTCTCCCTTGCCTTGTACAAGCTCCTCGCCCTCCTTCATTCATCCTTGCCTATTCTCCTCGCCCTCTCGCCACACTATTCTGCTCCCCGCACACTCTCTTACCCACTATCCTCTCCCAACACCTCTTCTCTTTCTCTTCCAAACACCCTTCTTTCTACAACGCTTGGCCCTCACTCCTCCCTCCACTCTTCATTCTCTCTCTCTCTCTCTCTCTCTCTCTCTCTCTCTGGTGCCCTTTACACTTCACCCCTTCTTCTTCTCCCTACCTCCTCTCTTTCCCTCTTTCCCTCCGCCCCAGGCAACATGGAGTTCACAGTGGGAAGGTCAGACAGAAAGAGAAGAGGAAGAGAAGAATTAGTGGAGGAAAAAAGAAAGACAAGGACGAAAGGAAAATAATAAGTAATTGATGAAATATCCAGTTTATGTGTTGTCGATGGATCAGTGAGAATCCGAAGCACTGTTCAAGCGTTCAATGAAGTTTAGCGAAAGGGAATTGAGAGAGAGAGAGAGAGAGAGAGAGAGAGAGAGAGAGAGAGAGAGAGAGAGAGAGGACAATGAATCGCCACGGAGACCAGTGAAGAGCACAGCAAACTCTTCACTGTGTGGGTGGGGACGAGGACGGGGGAGGGGGAGAGGAGGAGAGAAAAAGTGCAAGAGCCAAAGGAGCAATAACAAAGGAAGGATACTCACTCTCATATAGGAATAAATCAATGGAAATAAACAGCCAAAGAATGAAATGAAAAGAGGGAGGCGAAACTTATGATAACACACGCAGATACACACACACACACACACACACACACACACACACACACACACACACACACACACACACACACACACACACACACACACACACACAATCAGAGAGAGAGAGAGAGAGAGAGAGAGAGAGAGAGAGAGAATAAAGGGGACGGCAGGGAAGATATGAGGCGCAGGGGGAAGTGGTGTCGAGGAAAGGGTGGAGGTCCAGGCTGGAGAGGCGAGAGGGAGGGAGGGAAGAGGGTAGAGGAGGGTGAAGGGGGTCGTTGAGAGAAGGGAGCGTCCAGAGACATTCAAGTGGGGGGAGGGGGAGGCGGCGGCGAGGGGACGGAGGACACTGAAGGGACGAGGGGCCCTGGAGTGGAGGGGTCGGCCAGCCAATGAGGTCGCGTCACTGGCCGCTGTCCATCGATCTGCTGGCGGTGACGGCCATTGTGACCAGGACGGCGGCCCCGACTCCCTCACTCACCCTTACCGGCACGCGGCGCCGCCCGCTCCTCCAGCCCGCAGGGGATCATGTTTTGCATCTTTCATCTTCACCACACGTCCCGCGAGGCTGAGGGGACTCTGCGGACGGCTAGCGGTGCTGTGTTTGCCTCCCGAAGTGATAGGGGTGAGGGGAGCCAGGCTGACCTCCACCATCACGGGGCGCGGGTCGCCATCCTCGGACACTGGCCACTCAGCGGTCACTGGTCTCGCGCCACAAGATGAGGCCCCACACAATGGCTTCCCGCGGCACGGCTGGCTCCCTGGGTCGCCGCGGACCACACTGCATCACCCTCGGGGCCTGGCGCTCGTGCTGGAAATAAGATGGGTGACTGTGTCCCTGCAGCACAAGGTCGAATGTGGTGCTGTGGCGTGGCTGTGGCTGTGGCTGTGGCGTCGGTAGGTCACCAGGAATCAATAGTGGTGAGCAGGTAGTGTCTCTGGATGCTGTAAGGCCAAGTGATACTCTGCAAATATTTGACAACTTTCCTGAAACACATACTCTTGACTCAAGGATCCATTTAACTCTTTACTTAAACCATACTTTGTGTTGTGTTGAGGCGAAACAAATCTCCAACAATTTCTATTGTTTTACCACTCCACGGTTTTCTAACATACATAGAAAATGGATGACGGGACGGTGTGTTGATTTTCTGGGGGGACTGCAGAAGTCATTAGTGTTGCTCTTTACTCATGTTCATAATGATTTCTGGCAAGTATTCTAAATATTTATGTTTAAGTTGCAAAAAAGCGAAATCTAGTTATTTTCTTTGATGTTTTGCTTATGTTATATTTAATAATAGTTATGAAGGTTTGGTATTTCATGTTATATTATTGTTTATGTAATAATTAGTTATTTTTTGTATGATCTTCCTGGGCCCTTCAGTTGTCACACAATATTGCCTCCATCGGCAGAACTATATTTCCACTTCTTCCTGTAAAGCTTTATGTATTGATCTAGTTCTTTATTTATTTTGATTACAGAAAACAATACATCGGTGTCACTATTCAACAGATTTCAAATTGTTTGATTGTACTGTTCTCATATAAGCTGTTGATGGGAGAATATCTAAGTCACGGGTATATCCAAGCTCCTAGATGTGCGCTAATTGCAATACTAAAGTGAAGGAACATCTATAATGTCTCACTTGATTATAATTGATTTAAGTTATTACTAAATATTGATTCAAACTACACGATTATCATTTCCAGGAAAGAGCAAATATTCGTGATGCAAATTTGATATCAAGAAATTTCTAGGAAATGTAATCCTTACCGCATGTGTCACTTGTGCATTACAGCTGGCCTACGTGGCCCTTAGTGAGCGACATGAGAGGCACCGGCACCCACAGCTGGTTGTAATGAAATGAAGCAAAACCACACATCGGTCATGCCCAGCAGCGGCCTCCGCGTCCCTGCTTGATCCGCGTCCAAGTTTTTGTCCAGAGTTACCTGGCGTGGTCGGCCAGCACCTGGGCGGCTGCGCGATCAATAGCACGAGGCTGGTGTCCGTCTGCCTACCTGTATGGACTTGATGGATGGAGTGATGAGCTTCACTGAGATGGGTCAAGCCAGGACAGGACCATGTCATAATGGTGAGGCAGAGGCTGTGCCTTGCTCCCGCCGGTAGCAGCAAAACATAAAGGTGAAGAGGACGTACTTGTCGGAGTCTTGCTTCCGGGAGACCAAGATGGATATACAAATTCTGAATGACTGCATGGTCCTGTTTTTCTTCACACCAAGAAGCATTTCCTAATTGTGAGCCAGAAAACTGGCACGTGTTTCTTGCATTTATACAATATTATCTACCCTCATCCCTTCTTCCTATCCCCAGTAAAAAAAAAAAATCAACTCAATCACAAAAAATTGGGATCAGTAAAACACAGACATCTGTTGCCATCTCAGAGGCACAGAGGCTTGTGAGAGGCATCCAGCCATCGAGTGACAGACAGCGGTAACAGAATCCAGCTATAAACTGGCAGAGGAATGGTTAGCAGGGAAGGCAGGCAGGGAATGAGGAGGGGTCGAGACAAGAAGAAAGAGGGATGTGGGGGAGAGGTAATGCGGGGATGATTGGGAGGGTCCCACGCCGCCCCCGCACTCTCGGGATACATTAGCCCTCCACCCCACCCTGAGCCCTTCACACGCCTGCACCTTGTCTCCTGTTTTCATTTATTCGTTCTGCAAGAGGTTTAATGAACACTTGGGTCTGTGTGAGGCTGTGTCAGTGTGAGTAGGTTTGGCATCACATTTGTGCAGCGTTCGCGGGCCGGCGTTGATGGCACTCTGCTTTGCGTGGCGAACTTTGCTTGAATAAGTCACGCTCTTCAGACGGCAAGACTAAAGCACTCCACCTGGACCTATTTTTTATGTAATATGAGTACCATTGAAGTAAGGGCCAGCCATTTTGATGGAAGAGGATCAAAAAAAGATTTTCTGGTGCATTTGGTCATGTTATTAATACATGGAAGCGAATTCTTGATCAAGGGAGGAGAGGAGGGGATGGAAGAGCCCTCACGCGATTGGCTTCTGCCCCTGTACTCTCTCTCTCTCGGGTGTCTGCCGGGATCTCAGAAACCGGGATCATTGTCAACTAGGACCTCAGACACTGGCCATGCTCCCTCTAATCTCCATGTATGAGATCCTGGTACGAGTAAGATACGTGGCGATGTAACCCATATACTGGCACACATTTTTAGCCTGAGATCTGTGTACAATTAGACCATTTCATTGGCATTAGTAAAGGTTTATGGAGGTTAGAAGGTTAATGGCCAGAGTCTTCACTATTCTAATTCCCACATTAGTAAACAGAATGAATATGGAAACGCGACATGTAACTCAAGGATTTAGACTCTTAGTAATGGGCGCTGCAATAATGTACTATATTATACCTGTCATCTGCATGGTCTCCTTGTCACCTGCAGCTATACAGACTGGCTTCTCTGTTATGTGAGGTCCCTGTCAGGCAGAGATTCCCTACAGCTTGGTTTCTTGTCACCTCCCATATCAGCTGAGGTCCCTGTCAGCTGAGGGGCCCGTCAAGTGGGTTCATTGTCATCTGAAGTCCTCGTCAGCTGGAGTCCTTGACGTTCAATTGTTATTAATGACATGATAATTTATAAGTAGGGTGTTCATACATTTGTTGTGCCACATGTGTGTTTTTTTTCCTATTATTGCTATTAGTTTCATTATTTTATAGTTTGACTGTCAGGTTGGCATTCTTGTTATATTATGAATTGGGTTTTGTGTGTGTGTGTGTGTGTGTGTGTGTGTGTGTGTGTGTGTGTGTGTGTGCAGAGAGAGAGAGAGAGAGAGAGAGAGAGAGAGAGAGAGAGAGAGAGTGTTCGTGGCTACATGTTTTTGTGTTTTAAATATTCAACAACACGCCTAACAACAACAATATTAGCAACAGCAACAGCAACAACAACGACAAATGATTATAGTAATGATGATGATGATAATAATAATAATAATAATAATAATAATAATAATAATAATAATATCAACACTGCCAACGTAAAGAAATAGTTACTGATCATGTCTTGTGTTGTGGAATCACTTTTATCTGCATCTCATTCAACATTCATTCAGTGTGTTGCGTGTAGCAGGCTCTCCGTCCCTCCTTGCCAGACACCCCACCTGCAGTCGAGTCGAGACAGTCCTGAGAGGCCGCCGTCTTGCCTCAATAAACGCCTCATTCCCTGGGCGCTGAGACCGATCATCATCCTGCTGCAGTGGCGGTGAGGAGCAGCCCCCGCCCTCTGTACCGCCGCTCAACCGCCTTTTTCACCGTCTTATTGGCCAATTATCTCAAGAATGTTGCGCGTAATGTGTACCGCGGCCTCCACACGCTGTCTGGCTCTCCTCTTGCTGTGGCGCATTTTTTGGGGCATTAACTATTGTCCTGGGCATTAAACATCGTCGAGGATCCTGCGTGTGTCTGTTTTTTGAGACTCCGAGCCCACCGGGGATTTGATCTGATGTCCCACCTCGGTAACCATCCACCCGACGCAAAACTGCCTCCCACTGAACATAGATGTGCTCACGCCAGAAACCTGCGCCCATTCATCGCTAGTTTGTCGTCTTCATGCTGCTATTGTGTAATTTTTTGTTATGCCTGATGGTACTGGGCTGCGGGTGAGGGCGTGTGAAGGAGTGAGTGGGTGGGTGGGGGTGATTGGATGGGGGTAGCGAGCCTGTGAACCAGCCGGCCAGCCATCCATTCACCTACCCCTCCACCCACTCCTCTTCTCCCTCCATCACCCTCCCCCAAGCCCAGCCCTGTCTCACCCCCCGTCGCTGTAAGGCTCCTGAATACCTGGATGTCGCCGGCGTGTCCCCTGCACCCACATGTTAACACACTACCTGCCCTTCCTCCCGTCCCTCAGTGTTTTGTGGGTCCCGGGCCGCCTCGCTCTATCTTGATTCATCGCCCTCTTCGTTCTCCTCATGTGTTTCCCTCCCTCTCCTTTCTCCGACCAGATGGGTGAGGCGAGGAGGGTGAAAATGGGTGGAAAGATTTTGGATGGGGTGATGGTTGGGTGGGTTACAGCTGGAAGATGCAGTGTTGGTGGGTGATGTAACAAGTTCGCCTAGGAATATAGGAGCAATAGTGGTGGTTGTGATGATGATATATATGGGAAAGCTAAACAAACACAATTCTTGAGAAAGTGGAAATAGATAAGTGAGCCAGGAAGTGATGGACAGGAGTTTCAAGACATTTATCCGGTCTTTGGCAAACTCTATCAGACCTGCAAGGGGCTGGCAACTAAGTGGGCCTTTCTTTTTTTTATTTTTTGTTATACTCGGTTTTTCTCTCTTACATAAAGATAAGGTGAGCAGAATGTGGGTTGAGTTTAACAGATGAAATGAATGGCAGAAAGACATTGAGGGGTAGGAAAATGCGACACTGTCCTCTCCATATTCACAGACTCGCCCAAAACCAGCAAAAAAATTTAATGTAGGGAGACGCAACGTTTTTTAAGATGCTAAAATCTTTTGTCCATACTTTTTTTTGTCCCCGCTTGTCCAGGCCTGTCCTTTTCTGGGCCTTTTTTGTTCCTTTTAGTCCCCTCTTCCCCTCCTCCCTCCAGAGACTCCCGAATGACGGTCAGATTGTGGGCAGCCATGAGTGATCACCCCCCTTTCCCCCATCTTTTCCCCCACCACCACCTGCGGCTCTCTCCCCTCTCCTCCAAACCACCAACAGTCCCCACCACCCTCATCCACCCACGCAGCTTTTCTTGCCCGTTTTTTTTCTCCTCCTCCTCCTCCTCCTCCTCCTCCTCCTCCTCCTCCTCCTCCTCCTCCTCCTCCTCCTCCTCGTCGTCGTCGTTGATCATAATTTTCTTTCGTCTTTTTAATTTATTTATCTAACTTTAATAATTCCGTGTAGTTTTGTTAGGTAAGTTTAGAAACAGACGCACACACACACACACACACACACACACACACACACACACACACACACACACACACTATATTTTTAGCATTCTCATTATTGTATTCTTCCATATTTGTGTGTGTGTGTGTGTGTGTGTGTGTCTATGATTTTTGTGGTATTGACCTTTGATTTACACACACACACACACACACACACACACACACACACACACACACACACACACACACACACACACACACACACACACACACACACACACACACACACACACACTCTCTCTCTCTCTCTCTCTCTCTCTCTCTCTCTCTCTCTCTCTCTCTCTCTCTCTCTCTCTCTCTCTCTCACCTCTCCCTCACGTTTTCCTTTCTTTTTTCTCTCACAATTCCCGGTTTCCTCCTTTCACGGCGCTAATACCTCGCAGGGACCGCACCTCGCCCGCTCTCTTCCTTCCCTTCTTTATTGAGGGGCTTGATGGGAGTGGATTATTCTCCCTTGCCTGTCCTCCTCCTCCTCCTGCTCCTCCTCCTTCTCCTCCTCCTCTTCCTCTTTTCCTCCTCCTCTTCTTCGAGTGGCGGCCAGACGGTGAAGAGGGCAATGTCTCCTTTCACCCATCTTTCTCTTTCTCTCTTTCTCTCTTTTTTTTTTTTTTTAAGTTTAATGTTAATCTTTCTCCACCTTATGTGTGTATTACCGTTGTCTTTGTCTTGATTTCTTTGCTTTTATGTACTGGTGTTATTATCATTAGTCGTGGTTCTCTTTCTTTCTCCTTCTCTCTTCTTTCTTCAGGTTTAATCTTCATCTTTTTCCACCTTATGTTGTTTTTTGCTTTGGTTTCTTGCCTTTTTTTTTTTTTTTTGTATTGGTGTTGTTATTATCAGTCGTGGTGGTGGTAGTGGTGGTGGTGGTGGTTGTGTTTCTCTTTATTTTTATCTCTTTATTGCTTCCATTTCCTTATTTATTCATTTTGTTTTTTGATAGTGCTGTGTTATTTCGTGAAGATATTGATGGTACAAGGGTAGATATTGTGGTGACTGTTCTTGCACTACGTTTTTTTTTTTTTTTTTTTAATTTACTCCTGTCATTGTTTCTACTTTTACTATTGATGTTACTGCTACTGTTACTGCCCTCACCACCACCACCACCAGCAGTACTACTATTACTACTACTACTACTACTACTACTACTACTACTACTACTACTACTACTACTACTACTACTACTACTACTACTGCGACTGCTACTACTACTACTACTACTACTACTACTACTACTACTACTACTACTACTACTACTACTACTACTACTTCTACTACTACCACTACTACCACTACTACTACTACTACTACTACTACTACTACTACTGCTACTGCTGCTACAAAACACAACATCATACAACCATTTCTACATTCGCAGGTATTTTATGAGCATAGATACGAGTATATCATTTTATTTCCTTCTTCCTTGCTCTCCCCCATTACTTCGTCAATAAGAGCGCACCCCTACCAATGTCCCCATCATTTCCCACACACACACACACACACACACACACACACACACACACACACACACACACACACACACACACACGGCAGCATCACATCACAACAACCACTGAAATGAATCTAAAATATCATCAACGCGGAAAGATGACTGATTCTTAGCTGGAAAAATGCGCACTAAGTTAACGTAGCTTGTAAACACTGACTACTTAACTTCTGCTTCTCACTACACGGCATCGATCACCATAAACTTCATCCCAAGAGATTAATCACAGCCATCCGCCCTCTTCGATTGAATTATTCCCGCCATTACCATAAAACGTCGCGCAGTGAAGGACAGAGGAGGAAAGGAGGAGGATATTCATGAAGGGTGAGGCGAGAAGAGGAGATCTAGAAGCGTGGTAGAGACGGAGGGAGGCTAAGGGAAGGGTAGAGAAGGGTCGAAAGGAAGGTGAAAGGAAGGTACTGAATGTAGGGTTTGGATTGGGTGTGTTTGTCAGTTTGTCACTTTATGGACTGGGTCTGAATGAGGTGATGGGATATTTTTGGTGGTTAGTTTTTTTATTTTTTTTTATTGTTGTTGTTGTTGTTAGGGGTGATGATAGTGGTGGTGGTGGTGGTGGCGTTGTTATTATTGTTGTTGTTATTATTATTGTTATTGTTGTTATTATTATCATTATTATTATTATTATTATTATTATTATTATTATTATTATTATTATTGTTATCATTATTATCTTCCTCCTCGACCTTTTCCTCTTCGTCTTCCCCCTCCTCCATTTCATCCTCTTTATCCTCCTCCTCCTCATCATCATTACTGTTGTTCATGTTTAATATAATTTTATGAAATTTAAAAACCTTTTCCAGTTTTATCATGAAAAAAAAGGCTGTGATGGGAAAAAGAACGGGACAACACACACACACACACACACACACACACACACACACACACACACACACACACACACACACACACACACACACACACACACACACACACACACACACACACACACACACACACGATTGCTTTTGTAATATGAGATAGTCATTTTATTTTCTTCCTTAACACCACTAGAATATATATATATATATATATATATATATATATATATATATATATATATATATATATATATATATATATATATATATATATATATATATATATATATATATATATATATATATATATATATATATATATATATATATATATATATATATATATATATATATATATATATATATATATATATATATATATATATATATATATATATATATATATATATATATATAATTTTTTTTTCATATTGAAAAGGAGAAGCCGGCCAAAGGGGGAAAAATAAGGGCCACTTAATTGCCAGTCCTTATACAAGTCAACAGTCAGCCGAAAGAAAGGGACAAATGTCTTGAAATATGGTACAGTTTGTCGTAAAACATCTTCTGTACAACAATACACAACTCTAATTGAAATGGATCCCATGTAAACCCACAACAACAACAGAAAGAATAACAACAACAAGACAACATCCCACCAGCAGTACACAGACAAGGAAAAACTCGAGGAAAACCCATGGGAATATAATTTCCTTCAGGTTCACAAGTTCTTGAAGAAGTTGACCCTTAAGAAAAAGAAGGAAAAGAGAGAGAGAGAGAGAGAGAGAGAGAGAGAGAGAGAGAGAGAGAGAGAGAGAGAGAGAGAGAGAGAGAGAGAGAAAAGGGAGGGAATTCCAGAAATGACCCAAAAGAACAGAAAACGGGAGGTAGGTAGGTGGCTGGATGGCTGGAGGGCAGGTTGGCGTTCACAAGTGTGTAATTGGCCCGGGGACAACCACTTAAAATACACAAAGCATTTATCATGTCAATATCGGGGACTTCTTTTACCGATTTTTAACGAATTCTGGCGGTCAGTGTGTGAGGTAACTAGGGGGGAGGGCGGCGGGAGGAGGGGAATGAGGGTAAAGGAAGGGAGGATGAAGGGAGGAGAGGAGGGATGAGAGAGACACTGAGGAAGGAGGAAGTGACCAGAGCCTCCTCCGCTACCTGAGCCTCTTCTCTTCTCTCTCTCCCTCTCATTTTTTTTCTCTCTTTTTCTCTTTTCGGGAGGACCATTTTGGGACAAAAATCCTCTATGCTGAATAGCCTCATTTCCAGAATTTGGGCGAAGATCAGCTGAGGACATAAAAAGAGGTGGTTTGGGAGCTTATGACCATCGCATTTTTGCCTATGGCTGCCTGGAATTTCTGATTATTGCGTATTCAATGGAAGGTCTGCCGTGAGGGTGGCGGGGATTTGTGTCAGGTCCTCAAGACGAAGGCAGGAAGGGCAGAGGTCTTCCTCCTTATGGCTGAGGGTCGTGGCCGTACTGTGGATTGAAAGAGAAGGAGAATAATGGAAAAAAATATATGCTGTGTTTTTACATACGTGTATATCGCATTCATATTTCCCGTTTTATTTATTTTTGTTTAGTTTTTTTTTTTTTTGTGAATTAACCTGCGTACCGACATGCTGCGTGAGTTATTATAGTTATTAGAGGTTGAAAGGAGTGTTAATTAAATGTCAGTAATCTCTTTCTTTCTCCTATTTCATGATTCTACCTCAAGAGAAGCATCTCCCTCTAGATTCTCCATCCATCTCTGTCTTCCATTTTGTTTATTCTATTCCTTCCTTGTGAATCTTCTTATTTCTACATTTAGCTGTCTCTCCATCGTTTTTATTCTATTCTAATTATTTACTCTCTCCTCTTTTAGCTCTTATCATCTTTAGCTTGCCACTCGTACTCTTCGTGTTAACAATACTTCGCTGTAATATATTCATCATTATACACGATATGAAATAATCGCTACAACGAACACAATGACTAAACTTGAAGGCAGCACGTGTAGTAGGAGCTGAGGCCGCCAACACAACCCCAGCACATCCCTGAGAGCAACACGCTAACCTCGCCTTCAACACAACTCAGGGGCGAGAAACACAAACACAGGTAGCACGAAATCGCAGCGCAAACACCAGACGCGAAACACTAAACCCGCGAAGATCTAATTAATTAACAGTCCACGCACGCAACTCAAATCACGACCAGCAACACTGTAGCAACACACACACACTGCCTGGCCTTCACAATGCGACGCCCGAGCAACGTAACCTTAAACAATCAGGCGACAAAATAATTCCCCTGCTAATGAGCGACAACAAGAATTTGAAACTAATTTTACTTGAGTCCCCCCCGCCCCGTAGCATCTTCATCTGCAGTCACCGAGGCGCAACCCAGAACTTTCAGGCAGAGGAGGAACACCCTTAAAATCTCCTGCTGGAAAGTGGATGATTGCAGTGCTTTCCCCTCATGGTGGATTACTGTTGCAATTAGCAGGTCTGTATCGTGTTGCATTCGGTGTGACGTGTAAATAGGTGAGGTCCAATTGTATTACTTCGCCGGCCAGGTGCTGAGAGGGAGGGAGAAAGGGAGGCCAGGGGAAAAAAGTTGCTTCCAGACTAGCTGATGGTGAAGTCAACCTCATACAGAGCCTTGTAGTGTGTGTGTGTGTGTGTGTGTGTGTGTGTGTGTGTGTGTGTGTGTGTGTGTGTGTGTGTGTGTGTGAGAGAGAGAGAGAGAGAGAGAGAGAGAGAGAGAGAGAGAGAGAGAGAGAGAGAGAGAGAGAGATCTAGATGTTTTTGTCTCTCAAGTATTCTTTTAAGTCTCTTTTTAAGTGTGTGTTTGTGTGTGTGTGTGTGTGTGTGTGTGTGTGTGTGTGTGTGTGTGTGTGTGTGTGTGTGTGTGTGTGTGTGTTCGTAGAGTGTGTGTGTGTGTGTGTGTGTGTGTGTGTGTGTGTGTGTGTCATGTAATGTTTCCCTTGTCACTGTCAATGGTGTGTATATGGAAAAGCAAGCTGTAACGGAGAGAAAATAGTACTTTGTTTATGAGTATTTGATGTACATAAGTGAGGGGGAAGGAATGAGCGTGACAAAAGTGTGAACTCAGGTGAAAATGAGTGGACGTTACTGTATTGATGTATTGATGAATGATAAAATTATTCCACTTATGGACACGAGAGTATGAGGAGAACGCTGGGTAGTGGTGAGGGACAAAGCTGTGTATGTGTGCGTGTGTGTGTGATGAATTGGGAAAGAGATGAGTGGGAGGAGGTGGTAGTGATGGCTTGGTGGGCAGAAGGAAGGAGGGAGAGAGGGAGAGAGAGAGACTGGGGGAGGGAGACATGAGGAGGGGAAGAAGAGTAGGAGGACGGAAAGGACAGGGGAAAACACATTTGTCGCCGTCGTTTCAACTAAAGCGTCGCTGTCTATCCTCATCCATAACGCGGGAGCCACCTCGGATTACCCCACGAGAACGACACGGTAGAACACACTAATCCTACCATAAAAAAAAAAAAAGAACTTCCCTCAACAAATTCCCAGGGTCAAAAAATCCTTAACTTTTACTCGCATTTGTTACTGGATCGGCTGAAGGAACCCCAGCTGCTCCCGTCCCTTAGGAGAACAATCCAGGTCGCTATTACAAATTACACTAACACAGGGACCGGGAGTATAAGGGACGGGAGGGAGCTGGCGGGGGTGGCAAGTGACCGTGTCTCATATCACCCACGCTCCACTGCTCTCCTTCTTTATTCCTTCTCCCTTTTATCAGGCTTTTTACTGTCCACCCTACATCGGTCATAACGGCCTCGCTTTGCTCCTGCTGCGGGAAAATGGTGCAGACGCGGGGTAGCGGCGCGAACCTCGACCCTCACCCTTGCATATCTCCAACCCACGGACCAAATTTCTCCCTGCGTGGAAACTCCGTGCGATTTTTAGCCTCTGGGGTTGTTTTACCAGATATCGATGGGCATGTGTACCTTCAGATGGACATGTTACAGCTTTTGTTTTATCATTACTAATCTTCTGTAGGTGAGTAGTTACAGTGTGTGGTAGTGGGTGTTTTAGGTGCGTTAGTGTGGATCTGAAGGGTTGGTTGGTGAGAGGGCAAGGGGAGTGAATGTTTGTCGAGGTCGGAAGTAATGATAGGGAAGTTTTGGGCGAAATGACTTGAGGATGGTGTTGATGGAACGAAAATGAGAAAAAGAAAATGGGACCTTGCCTTGAGAGAGAGAGAGAGAGAGAGAGAGAGAGAGAGAGAGAGAGAGAGAGAGAGAGAGAGAGAGAGAGAGAGAGAGAGAGAGAGAAATGAAAAACACCACAAAGCAAAAGCGAGAGAAGAGAGGAAAACTAAGACAAAAATAGTGAGATGACGCGAATAGAAACAAGAAGGAAAATAAAGGAGAGAGAAAAATAAAAATAAACAGGAAGAAAGAAAGAAAGAAAGGAAGGAAAGAAAAGAATGGCAAGAAAAAGCAACTAGTAATAAGAGACAGGAAATACTCATCCCCATCAGAGAGAGAGAGAGAGAGAGAGAGAGAGAGAGAGAGAGAGAGACAGTGGCAGCGAAGAACCCCATTTTTTTGTGAGCCCAACGGATAAGTTAGAGTTGCGGGGGAGGAAGACAGTAATGGCGTCACGGTACTTAGAGCTTCTGATGGCACCCCTGGCCTCGGTTCGTGCCCCTACTGGCCTCTCCCGCTCTCTGATTGTACGTGGATTTGCCTTGAAACTTCTTATTGTACTCCATGGCTTCTGTGTTCCACCTAATTTGTATTCTTAGGTCTGGTTATATACAGTTTTCACGTCTCTAGCTCTCTGTCCTTCCATGGCATCTCTGTTTTAAGCATTTGTATTCTGAAACGCTTTTGTTCTCTCACCATGACTATTTGTGTCCTTGGGTCTGATCACATGCAGTTTTCACTTCTTTAGCTCTTTTTCCTTCCATGGCATCTCTGGTTTTAGCATTGGTATTCTGAAATGCTTTGTTCTTTCACTATGGCTATTATTAAAGGCTTCCACCTCATATGTGCTAACTGTATCCTTGGGTCTCACTATATACAGTTTTCACGTCTTTAGCTCTCTGTCCTTCCATGGCGCCTCTGTTTTAAGCATTTGTATTCTGAAACGCTCTGTTCTCTCACTATGACTATTTTCAAAGGCTATAGATATGACTACCGTGGTTTTCATGGCTATTTATCCTGTTTATAATGTAGAAATCTTGTTAATCTGTCACTAGATCAATAAGAATACCATTAGAAACACGTGTCACTTCACCCACAACCTTTTGAAAGCAGTAGAGATGCGGCACAGAAGCGTTCTAAAACATAAGCCTTGACTGCACAGTTTTGCTTTGATTGTTACGTTCCGGTATCACGTGACTTCGATTTTTTTTAGTATTCAGTCTGATTGTTGTTTTTTCTATCTACCTCTCACTCCCCGGTCTTCTTCAGTGTCACCTCTTCTGATTGTATAGTTTTTTTTTCTTCAGATTATCACTCTCCATTCTCTCCCGACATCTCTATCATTTGACTGTATGATATTTAAAGGGTCTTCCTCTTCTTCTACGTACTTGCCTTGAGGTCCCTGCCTAGCTTATCTTTTTCTCTGGTTCCAGTGTTGATCTTCGGTGTCTTGAGTACACAACTTCGACGTTTATTACTTCATCTTTCACTGCATCCGTCACCGATTCTGTCTGATAATGATCCTTGAATATTTTCCAGTGTTTGCCAGTGTCTCTTACCTCCTTTGTGTGTGTGTGTGTGTGTGTGTGTGTGTGTGTGTTAAGATTATCGTCTGCTTTTGGTTCTTGTTGATCTTCGCCAGTCGTGTGTAAAATATCTTGTATCATCAACCACAATTCGTCTCATCGGATCTTGATTTGAATGTATATTGTGCTTGACTGTGTATTTCTTTTCTTCCACTTAGCTTAGCCCACGTACTGTACTTTCTGACTGTTTGGATAACGTTTGCTGAGTCAATGGATTTCACTTCATTGTCGTAATCTACAAAGGAAAAAAAAAATGTCTCGGGTTAGATTGCCAAGTGTTTACGTAAAGAAAACACTGTATTATATTCATGAAAGAGTACGTAAGTAACATTCACTGAGGCTTATTTCGTATCATATGGTAACAACACGCGCTACTTAACTGAGAAAACCAAAGCAGGGACAAAAAATAGAAAAAAAAATTATGAAAGATCAAGAAAAAAATATTTGTACTATTTTGATCTTACTTTCCTGTTCAGTGTTCCGTATTACTTCTTTCTACGCAACAGTGGAGAGAGAGAGAGAGAGAGAGAGAGAGAGAGAGAGAGAGAGAGAGAGAGAGAGAGAGAGCATACCGATCATACGAAAGTTAATGTGAGGCAGAATACATTTGGGTGAATGGTAATAGTATCTGTGAGTCATAGATAGATAGATAGATAGACGGAAAATTTGTACGAATAGTATGGAGGCACACACACACACACACACACACACACACACACACACACACACACACACACACACACACACACACACACACACACACACACACACACAGAGAGAGAGAGAGAGAGAGAGAGAGAGAGAGAGAGAATGTGGTTGCGTTCACACGTGCGTGCATTATGTGGATAAATGGAACACTGGCCTGAGGGAAGGATGTTTATGAATAATTCGAGAGGGTGTGGATATGTGGATGTGAAGTGCCCGGAGAAGTAAGTGGAGAGGAGAGGATGTGGGTGCACGGCTTACGAATATGGATTGTAGTGGATAATGTACAGGAGTGTGATGGAGTAGATGTATGGTGCATGTGGAGGAAAAAGCGTGTACGAGTATATAAGTCTATATTCTGAAACACTTACGCGCCTCACAACACCTCCACTATTGTCACAGGCCTCTAGTTAATGAAAGTAACACAGGTTTTTGAGGATGTTTGTATAATTCTAGTGACATGTTAACGTGCTTTCTGCACTATCAACAGGACAATTACTCTTTAAAACTTCGCTAATCGTCTCTGTAGTCCTTGGAAATAGTCGCGGTGAGAGAGGGAAGCGATTCTGAATATGACGCGCTATGAGTGAATATGGATGGTGAAGTAAGGGTGAATGTTGAGTAAGAAGGTGAACAGGAATGAAGTGTGAGTGGGTTGACGGAAGAGGCAGTGAGTGTGGGTGTGTGTGGCGTACAGCGGGGCGTGGGTGGAAGGTTGCGGAGGGATGGGAGAGGAGCAAGAGGAGGTGGTGTGGGGGTGAACAGTGTTGTGTGGGAGGGTGTGTGGGGGTTGGGGGGGGATGAACGCTGCCGTCCCTCCTCCCCAGCGGCAGCTCGTGTTACGGGACGGACCCACGTGGCTGCTATTGATCCCGCCCGCTGCCCACACTGTCCCCAGACCAGCTAGACCAGCGAGCCCGGTGAGAGAGACCAAGCAGCGGGACAGACCAGCCAGACTAACAAACCTAAAGAAAATAACCAACAAGACCATACAGCCCAGAGATAAACCAAAAAATAGACCAAAAACAGACTTTCTAGACCAACAAGCCTAAAAAAAACTAACCAACTAGACCCTCCACCCCAGAGACAGACCAGAAACAGAGCATCTAGACCGATGATACCAAAGAAACTAACCAAGTAGACCTTCCAGCCCAGAGACAGACCACCTAGACTATCAAGCAGTGAGGAACAAGCCAGAAACAGTTGAGAGAGACCGTTTAGCGTAACTATACTTCGAGGAACAGATTAACCAAGAAGACACTCATATAAATTGAAATAGCCCAGC
>NC_059298.1:3453053-3458053 GCF_017591435.1 Portunus trituberculatus
AGTAGTAGTAGTAGTAGTAGTAGTAGTAGTAGTAGTAGCAGTAGTAGTAGTCGTAATGCTAGAAGGAACATTCGTAGTAGTAAAAATAGTAGCAATAGCATCAGCACTATTCGTAACTGATATACGAAACAGTGGTAGCAGAAACAGGAACGCCAGAAGCACCGCACCAGTATTAGTAGCTGAATAAATCTCCCTTTTTGGAATTGCTGATCTTTTCTTTGGCACCCTTTATGATCACTCCTCGTCCATCCTTCGTCCCTCTGTAAATATCCAGTTTCTGTTCCTTTCTTCACCTAAATCCAGTAACGTTATCAAGTTTCATTACTTCAATAACGTATACGCAGTTGCTCGAAGCTCTTGATACAAAGGAATGCTTTGATTATTTCCATGTACACATCTTCGTTGATTTCGATAATGATGGTACTACAGAATGGGGCTGAAGAAAGGCAAGATGCAGTGTCAGTCTAGCCTTTTATTTTTCTTACTAGACCGTACTGTGCATTTAATCCCTTCAGTACTGAGACGCATTTTTACCATGATTTTTAGGTGTGATACGATGATTTTGTTTACATTAGAGAGGGTCTGTGGAGGTCAGAAGATTAATGACCAGAGTCATTATTATTTTGATCCCCCACATGAGTTTCTGAAGCTGTATAGAATCGCCAGATAGTCAGCAGAATGAATAGGAAAAAGGGACATGGTTCTGAAGAGGTTAAACACTAAAAGATAAGACAATGTATAAATATCATTATTGTTTGTTAAGTTTCCTTCACTAAAGATCATTATGGTAAAAAGAGAAACGCGGAGACGGAAAGAAGGTACATGTAATGCGTTCTAAACTTTTCAATATTGATGAATGGATAGAAAATGTAACAAAAGATGAACATGGAAAAAAAAAAAACTACCACTTTGCTGAGGTCCTAGAGTAACACCTGTAAGTCGTGGCAATGCTGCACCGACGCCGCCTTGGCTAAGCTTCTTGGGTTACATGAAGCCATCTTGCTTGTTTTCTTCTTGTCATCAGGAAGCGCATGATAGTTCTGTAGAATGGTGAAGTTTCATCAGGCTGCGTATACCAAAAGAATCATCATAAGAAACATACTAGTCTGCTGAAGGAATTAAAAGTGAGGAGATGAGACGGCTTATTTGCTCTAGGTAATTCTTGATTTGATTTGTAATCATTACTTTTCCTCCTTTTGTTATGTGTTTCTCGTTGCATTTGTCAGCTACGATATTCATTGAAGCTGGCCTGGGCATCGAGGAGTTCATCAATTATGAAGAGGGAGTTTGTTGTTTTGAGATAATTGCCTATCGTCCATGATTGCAATAACAATTATTTGCGAATTAAATGAAAAAAAAAAGCCACTGAGGAAATGACAAATTCATGAGCTCAGATCGGCACGTTTCTGGCCTCGGCACAAATTAAAGGAAGCCTTCCAGTTTTTCCGCTTGTAACCTTTGCACGAGGGTCAAGGCGCGGGACAGAGCCACTTCGTGAGCCTCTCAGATGATTATATACAACTTTTGCTTTATCAGTTATGTTATGCACAAGTACATTTTGAATATGGACAATTATTTTCCGGCAGCGGAGAAAGGAAGCTCATCCAGCAGCTACGTGACGGTGAATCATGAAGGCGTGTGTACTCCTGGTGGTGCGTGCTGGAGGGGGAGCCACCGGGCGCTGCTCGGGCAGGTCACGAAGCAGCGTGCAGGGCCGTGGCCAGCAGGACTTGGCGGGCAGGAACGGCAGGATGGCCGGCACATGTGTGGGATGCCCAACATCCAGAATTAGAATCATGCCCTCCTCTCGCACACCCGTTCACTGCCGGGGCTTCTCACGCCCCAGCCAGGGAGTCAGCGGGCCCCTGCTGGCTCCTCAGGACACCTGCTGGGGGAGGAGTGCCTCCTCTCAGGATCGTGTGATGAAGGTGTGCGATGGCGTGACGCTAAACTGTCCGTTTTATCTGCTATCTGTCAGCCAGTATCGCGGCATCTATCTAAATACCTCAGAACCATTTTTCCTTTCTTTTACCAAACACATTTTTCATTTAACTTTCGATTTTTTCCACGTCAAGTAAGTAAAGACTGATTGGATTTAGAATGCAACGCAACGGCCAGTAGTGTTTCCTTTTACACATCCACTTATCATCTTGGCAGCTCGGCCCTCTTATCATCTTTTTGTTGACGTGCTATTGTATATTTTGTGATACGGAGCGTTCGTTTTCCACACTGGTTAACGGTATGGCGTGAATACTTGGACACGCTACCTGGAACTGTTATATTCCGAGTATCTGAAACCGATGTGGTGACTGGAACATAAATTTCTCAGTCATCTTGCATATTTTTCCTTGTCGACTTAATGAAAACTTACATCCTAGTTGTTCACTTGCTGATACATGCAATGCGAGCGTATGAATGTAACTCAAGCAATGCGCATACACTATTTTTCATCGTTCACTACACGTTCGACCTCTCAGCGGGCGAGCAAGCCGAACATAAATGAATTATATGAATTCAGAAGGGCTGTAGGTGCCATATGGGGAGGATTAGCTGCTGAAAGAGGTGAGATTGGCATGAAATATTTTTTCGTCTTAGTAAAGCTTATTTGGCCCATATTCTTACGAGGGCAATCTCAAACAACAACCACGTTAATATCGTTATGTATTCATTTTGACCATCTGTCGTGTTCAGACAATTAGAATTGCATTTGAACAATTAAAAAGAAAATGCAATATATTTATGGAAGTATGAGATTTTGCACTTCACTTCGATGTAAATGTGATGCTGCAGACACGGGAACATCAGCAAGCGTGGCAGTCATTACACCTCTTTTCGGTTGGTAGGCCTGCCGCCTGACGCGTTGGTCACTACTCGCTACTCACTGGATGACGACCGGTGGGGTGGCGTTCTCCCAGGCGTAGTGTTACTTGTGATTGTGATTGTGATTGCGTGTGAATTCGGCGTGGCCCCGGTCAACCCAGTGAAGGAGCAGTTACTGTAAGTGTTAGAGCTTTTCGTGAAGGTGAAAATGTGCGGGGCATCTCGTGGGAAGGCATTGAAGAGATGTTTGTTCTCGCCACCTCAGCAGACTGTCCGACACAGGCTGTATTTCCCGTGAGGCAGTGTGGTGTCAGTGTATCCCTTCACTTTGTCTTATAATGCTCGTCACTATGATATTTGATTGCTTTTTATTAACAGAGGGCATTGTTTTACTGTACCAGCTTAGTTTGAGCACATGAAGTATCTAATGCCAGGCCATTTCTTGTACCTAGATGCCACGAACAGGGCAGAGGCATGACATTGTGTGCTACCGGACCATAGCAGGCGTCGTGTTGTTCCGGTGCTTTAGAATAGTCTTTAGTCTGTCTTTTCCCTCCCTATAAATGTTGATGGGTAGAACTTAGAGAGAGAGAGAGAGAGAGAGAGAAAGAGAGAGAGAGAGCGGCATCATGATCTAGTATGTTCGAGCGCTGCTTCAAATACCTGCTTCAGACTCATCTGCTCGGTGTCTGGCGGGAGCAGTGACGCAATGATTATATGCCATTTTTCCACTAAGCATGCATGAAGCGTCCACCTCCCTGGATGAGACCCCACAGTGAGTGTCAGCCATGATCCCTGCACCACGCTAAATGGCCGCACGTGTAAGGATTGCAGCTTCAGGCTAAAAGGAAAAGAACGGACAGACGGCGCATATTTGTGACGCGTGAAGTAGGTAAAAAAGGTGAATATTCGGCCGACAGTCAAGAGTGAATAGCGTGAATAATACGAGTAATAAAGATAGAATATTCAAGAGCGATTATTCATACATTTATAACTTTATCAAAGCAATTCAAGACAACACCTCTGTCTTGCCATTCCTATTTTGTGCCCTTCGAGTGAGGCACAAGATACATGGGAGGAGGGAATAGAGGGGGAGGAGGGTGAGGGGTAGAAAAGAGGTCAGGGGAGGAGGAGGAAGAGAAGGAGGAGGAGAGTATGGCTGTGGCGGGCTGGAGGATTGCTCGAAGAGGGATGGTAGCAGGTGGAAGAGAGGAGAGGAGGAAGGGGGAGGAGAAGCATCAGGGGTCGATAGGAGGGAGGAGGGAGAAGGGAGGTGTAAGACAGGCAGGGAAGAGGGGAGGAGGCAAGGAGGCTGTAAGGGGGGCGTCATATAATTTCCATACGAGGCCGGGGAGCGACGCCCCAGCTTACTTATTGTCACCAACGATCACCTTGTTATTTTGCTCTCAAGGTAATATACGGTCGGCGCCCAGGCACAACTTCACTCCTATATTTTTGGTGGATTAGTTGGAGAGTCGCGCGGCGGGCGGAATCAATGAATATCTCGCGTATTAAACTAATCCAATCTCTTAAAAATCTCGGCCGGGCGTTGCTGGAGGGTTTCGCTTGTTCGTAAAGTTCCGTCGGGTCGTCGGCCGCCGCCTGACGAAGCGCAGGTCTCGCAGCGTGGCCGAGGCTGTCGCGGATCCCGATTGTGTGCTGTGTGTTGCAGCTTCTCAGTATTGGCGCTTACGAACTTTTTGCCGTTCTCATCCGAGCTGATTCTTACTTTATTCTCACTGTCTACATTTCTTACTATTCACTTGTTATCGTTGATTCCTGGCGAGACTAAAAATTCGTGGCATATTCATTTATTCACATTGCTTCACCATGTTGATGAGTTAACCCCTTCAGTACCATGACTCGTTTCCATATTCATTCTGCTTACTATTTGGTAATTTTATACAGCTTCGGAAACTAATGTGAGGAATAAGATAGTGAAGAGTGTGTCCATTAATCTTCTCACCTCCATAGACCCTTCCTAATATCAACAAATTGGTCTAATCGTGCATAAATCTCAAGGTAAAGATGTGTCTCAGTATTGAAGGGGTTAAGGCGGGCGTGGATGGTGGTCATGGTAATCGTGGGTCTGAGAGTGTGGGTTCTAATCATCCGTCATGTAGTTGTGGGTAAATTGGTAACTAGTGTGGCTTCGAACATTTTCTCATGGGATCGTGGAA
>NC_059298.1:3470553-3473053 GCF_017591435.1 Portunus trituberculatus
ATGGGGCTTAATTTATCCCTCAGGTCAGTTTATCCTTCCTTCAAGATAGTTTATTACTGAGTCTTTATGAGGGAGAATGTTCAAATGCCCTACTAGTTGTTTGAAATTGATATATTTAAATGTGAGTGCTGCCTTTTTTAACTCTTTCGCTCTAATATGCAGCAATCTAAGTAAGAATCTTTACAGGAATCTACAGGAAAGGAAAAGACTAATTCCTAGCCAGTATAATGTTTCGAGGTGAACGTAGAATGGTGTGTCATGAAAGGATAAAGCGCCAAACAACAGTGAAAGAGTTACTAATGAAGATTATTCACTCCATTACGTGTTGCACCATCGTTCGTAATGGTGATGATTTTCGTTTTTAAGCCCTTCAGTACTGGGACACACTATTACTTTGAGATTTGTGTACGATTAGATGATTTTATTGACATTAGGAAGATTCTATGGAGATCAGAAGGTTAGTGGCCACAGTCTTCACTATTTTAATCTCCACATGAGTTTCTGAAGGTGTATAAAACCAGCAAATAGTAAGCAGAATGAATATGGAAACGCGTCACGGTACTGAAGGAGTTGAGATGAGAAGGTATAATGAACAGCCTTTGTCCGCCTGTGAAACCTTTAGGGAGATTTTATGAGCTTCGTAATGACTGAGCTGCCTTGCGAGTTCTCAAGTCTTTATTTGATGCTGTTGTGTCCATTCTCTTGGAACGATTATCATATACAGTTGATTTTCTTTGTTGGTAGAGTTGAAATATATTCTGAAACTATTTTTCATTGTCTGTTTATATTTTTAAACCTTCAGAACACGGATGCAAATAGAAAAAATACCAGATTACGTATTTGTGAACACTGATTTGTAACCATGAAGTGCAGCTAGAGGAGAGGCGAGAGGCGAGGCGAGAAGACCAGTCCCCGGGAAGACCGCTGCTCTGAGAGGGAGAGAAGGAGAGAGGGATGAGGGTGAGGAGGAATAGAGGAAGGAAGGGAGGGAGGGAGGGAGGGAAAACAGGCACACCTCACCTCTGTGCCTCGGGTTCTTTCCTTGTGTGTTTGGGCTTCTTGTTATTTCTTATTCTCCTCTTCTCTTGTTAATATCGACCCGCGAACCGTACTTAGCACTCGTTCGTTTGTGTGTTCATCAGTGCACTCAACGCTCGCTCGCACTCACAAAATACACTGGTAGTTTTTTGCTGTTACTACGTTGGTGTTTGTTGCCATTGAGACGTTCATTCACCTTTTCATTGCAGTATTAAGTGTGTGTGTAGGTGTGTGTGGGTGGGTGGTATGTGTGTGTTGCATGGGTGGACTGTCTACCAATCCGTGTGTTTTCGTCAAAGTTCTATACTGTCCCACGTCTCTTAGATTAGGGGGGGTAGAGAGGTAACTTATCGCCAACAGCTTCATAAGGGCCAACGTGTGTAATGCTGCTTTGTTCTTCCCTTGTAATCCATTGTGCTCCTCTTAAAGAACGACAGAGATGCGTCGCCAAGTCAGCCGTGAGATTCTGTCCTTCAAAAAAGAAAAAGAAAAAGAAAAGAAAAGGAAAAAGACGAACGATTGATTTTTCTTTTTATATATACCGGGCCGAGGTGTTGTTTTTCTCCCCTCAGTCCCCCTCAACACTCTTCTCTTCTCCTCTTCATCTCTCTCTCTCTCTCTCTCTCTCTCTCTCTCTCTCTCTCTCTCTCTCTCTCTCTCTGAGCCGCTACCGCCGCCTTGTTTTCGTCTTTTTACCCTGCCATCTTTTCATGTTCCCCTTCCCTCTTTGTCCACACGGCGTCCCCTCCCGGCGTGGGCGTGGCGCGGGGGTGCAGGCCGGGGAGGTAAAAAGGGCGACGGTCCGGGCATCTGGAGAGCACATGGGCGTCTTGGTAGAGGTGGCGGGGGTGGCGGGGGTGGCCAGTAAGGGTAGCGGTAGCGAGTGTACAGGAAAGAGAAAGATGAGAAAAACAATTTAATGAAGCTTAGTAACGTATAGCGGGTATTGCGCTTGGGTTTTGTGTGTGTGTGTGTGTGTGTGTGTGTGTGTGTGTGTGTGTGTGTGTGTGTGTGTGTGTGTGTGTGTGTGTGTGTGTGTGTATGTGGTGGTGATTTTGTTATAGTTGGGTTTTACTTGTTTGAAGATTAGGGTTGCAAGAAGGGCAGTTGTGTGTATGTGAGAGAGAGAGAGAGAGAGAGAGAGAGAGAGAGAGAGAGAGAGAGAGAGAGAGAGAGAGAGAAAGGGGGAAGGGGGGGGGCCTGTAACTTGACATCTTTACCTTGCACGTGATATAGGAGAGTTTTATCACATTAGCAAGCACTTTCCTTCCCCGTGTTCCTTCACCTCGCACGCTTCAAGGTTCTTGTCTTGTGCTACACATTTTGCTCTAATTGCTCTTGCTCCTCTGGTCTAATTTTATTCCCCACCTTCCTTTTTATATTCTTCTCTTCCCATGAAAAGGTCTCCTGGTATTTATTTTTCAGATTTCTTTAGTACTACATTTGCTGCTTCCTGTATTGC
>NC_059298.1:3478053-3510553 GCF_017591435.1 Portunus trituberculatus
TGGAGTATATAGAATGAGTGAGAGGGAAACGAGAATCGGAGAGTAGGAATGTAGAGGGAATAGAAGAAAGGAATGAGGAAAGGAGTAAGAAGAGAAGTGAAAGAAGTTATGAATGGAGTACGAGGAAAGTGAAAAGGAGAGAAGTGAGGGAAAAAAAAGTTAATTAAAAAGAGAAGAGATTGAACGTTAGAGATAAAGGACAATAAAGAGAAGGGAGTAAAGGATAGGGGCATGTAAGATTCGAGTAAATGAGTAGGTAGGAAGAGGAAGTGGAAGAAAAGAAAGAGGTTAAGACGTGGATGGTAATAACGGAGATAGAAATAAAGGAAGGGGGAATGAGATAAAAATGAAGGGGAGTGGAAAGAGAAGTGAAAAAAAATAAGATAATAACGAATACGGAAAAGAGACGAATAAGGAGGAGGAGAATAAGAAAGAAGATCTGGAACAAGAAGAAAAATAATGGATAGGAAAAAAATGAAATATAGGAGGTAAATCTAAGACAAACTAGGATAAAGAAATAAAAGAGAAGGAAAAAGAGAAAAAGGAAAAGGATGATAGAAAAGAAAGAGGGGAAGAATCAATAACAAAAAGATAAACCTGAGAATTTCATGTATATAATGAGAGAGAGAGAGAGAGAGAGAGAGAGAGAGAGAGAGAGAGAGAGAGAGAGAGAGAGAGAGAGAGAGAGAGAGAGAGAGAGAGAGAAAGCAAAAACAAAGATAGACACTAATACTTTAATGACAAGATGAAGAAAATTCATTAACTCCTTCAGTACTGGGACGCATTTTTTACCTTGAGATTTAGGAATGATTAGACGCTTTTATTGACATTAGGAAGGGTCTATGGAGGTTAGAAGATTAATGGCCACAGTCTTTACTATTTCAACACCCCCACACATAAGTTTCTAAAGCTGTATAAGATCACTAAATAGTAACCAGAATGAATATGAGAACGTGGATGGGTGCTGAAGGGGTTAAGTGGCGACTGTGTTTCCTTCACTTAGTCATTGCAGTGAACGATTGACAGACAAATACAAAGAACACTTAGATATTCATTAATTATCTCAGTACCAGGACGCGTTTCCATATTCATTCTGCTTACTATTTGGTGATTTTTTTACTGTTAAGGTTTACTGTTAAGGAAACTCATATGAGGATTGAAATAGTGAAGATTCTGGCTAGTAATCTTCTGACCTCCATAGACACTAGCTAATGTGCATAAAATTGTCTAATCGTACCCAAAACTCGTAGTAAAAATGCGTCCCAGTACTGAAAGGGTTAAGGCTAACGTAATGTTATAACTCTCTCTCTCTCTCTCTCTCTCTCTCTCTCTCTCTCTCTCTCTCTCTCTCTCTCTCTCTCTCTCTCTCTCTCTCTCTCTCTCTCTCTCTCTCTCTCTCTCTCTCTCTCTCTCTCTCTCTCTCTCTCGACAAACATCACCATATCATCACTATATCTTTTCCTCCCATTCTCTTTCTCTCTTCCTTCTATTTTCAGTCATCCCTCCCTTTCCTATCTTTTCTCTTCTCCTTCCTAATTCCCCTCCTTCCTTCCCTCCTTCTCTCTCCCTTCCGTCGATCTTCCCCTCCTACCCTCCCTTCTTTTTCTCCTTTGCTTCGCTAGATCCTGATGGTGGCTAATTCCACTCTCCATAACCTTTTTTATGTATCTATTTCCCCTTTCTCTCCCGCTGTCCCTCATTCTTCTTCCTTCTGGTCGCCTGCTGCAGTAATGAGAGCGAGTTGTGTGTGTGTGTGTGTGTGTGTGTGTGTGTGTGTGTGTGTGTGTGTGTGTGTGTGTGTGTGTGTGTGTGTGTGTGTGTGTGTACGTGTGTGTGATGAGTGACTGGGGAAGACTGATGAGGAGAAAGACGGTGAGGAAAGGAATGAGTATCTTGAATAGTGAATGGATGGGTTACAGAGAGAGAGAGAGAGAGAGAGAGAGAGAGAGAGAGAGAGAGAGAGAGAGAGAGAGAGAGAGAGAGAGAGAGAGAGAGAGAGAGAGTTTTATCCACAAAGGAGACTAGAACTTTCGAAGGCTAATAGGAAGAAGAAATGTGTGTGTAGGACAAAGCTGAAGTAAGAAATATAGGATAGTAAAGGCGAAGGCTCCTCACCCTCACTTAGACAAAAAGATATAGTAGAAAATATTTATCCACTGAATTTCAAAACGCTACTAGGAAACTAAGTGTGGGAGAACAGGACGTTTGAATAAATTTGAATAAAGACAATAGAGAAAAGAGAGAAAAGGAAAGAAAATAAAAATAATAGATACAGATTAAACGAGGAAGAAAATGGAGATATGACAGAGAAGGAATAAAGGATGACACAGGAAATAAGATGAAAGGAAGAAAAAAAAAAAAAGAACTGAAAGACTGAATTAGTAGCTGAATGAAAGAATTACAAGGAGATGGGTAGACTGTGAATGAGTGAGTGAATCAGTGAACATGAGAAAGAAAGGAAACCAAGAATAAATAATGGGTTATGGAGACTTAAAAAAAGAACTAATAATAAAAAAGATAAACAAACGTTGAAATTAGTGAGTGAAATGAGGGAAAGAATGTAAATAAGAAGGAAAAAGAGAGGAATGAATGATTAGTAGAGAGAGAGAGAGAGAGAGAGAGAGAGAGAGAGAGAGAGAGAGAGAGAGAGAGAGAGAGAGAGAGAGAGAGAAAGGAAAAAGGGAAGAAGGAAGGAGAAAACAGGTATTTGATCAAGTTAGTGAGTGAGTGAGTGAGTGAGTGAGTGAGTGAGTGAGTGGGAGTCGAGGTTGAGGAAAAGAGGGAAGATAGGACAAGGCTGAGACGGAACGTGGGCGATGTTTGTGAGTGGGAGAAAAAGAAATCTGTTAAGGACGTCTATGTGTATGTGACCATGTGTGTGTGTGTGTGTGTGTGTGTGTGTGTGTGTGTGTGTGTGTGTGTGGAGAGAGGGTCAAAAGGGAGTAGTGATGCACGGAAGGGGAGACAAGTGCCTGGGGGAGGTAGAAGAAGTAAAGGACCACATACATGGGTAGGCTTAATGCTTAGGTAGCGAGAGGGAGTGAGAGAGAGAGAGAGAGAGAGAGAAAGAGAGAAAAGGAGAGGACACGAGGTAAACACTTTTGAGGTGCATGCGCGAGTAATTTATTTTTCATAAGAGTGTCCTAGAGAGAGAGAGAGAGAGAGAGAGAGAGAGAGAGAGAGAGAGAGAGAGAGAGAGAGAGAGAGAGAGAGAGAGAGAGAGAGAGAGAGAGAGAGAGAGAAAGTATACCTGACAGCCTTACATAACCCAGTATGACCGGACCTTACTCAACCTTCCTAAGAACATCACTGAGCAACCTTCCATTAAATACACCAATAGTAATTACATTTAATTTCATCCACTGCAATACTTAACCCCTTCAGTACCAGGACGTATTTTCAAATTCCTTCTGGTTACTAGTATTTAGTGATTTGACATTGCTTCAAAAACTTATATGGAGATTAAAATAGTGAAGACAGTGGCCTTTATTCTTTTGACCTCCATACACCCTTCCTAATCTCAAAATGGTCTAATCATACACAAATCTCAAGTTAAAAATGCGTCCGAGTACTGAAAAGGTTAACACCGATTCAATTATACCACAAGATTTCTATAGTAAAACGCTAACGAAGTCTCCATGCTTAGTATAAACTGAAGGCACGGAGGAGAGGGTTCAGGAGAGCATGTATGTAGAGCTGAGGGACGTTCCATGTAGCTGGTGATGCCCCGCGCCTTCTCCGACCAAGGGCGCCGCTGTAGGGGAGATAAGGAGACTCAGAGCACTCTTAGGACTCATTTTTCTTTTGGCTGGGTCTTGTTAGCGTGGCGAGGGCGGCGTGTTTGATCGAGACTTTGTTGTTGTGTCGATATGGAATTCATTAGTAAGCCTTCCGCGCTTGGTAGCCACTCGTCTGACAGGTGGCCGTGTTTCCAGTCACCACAGAGACGATCCTCATCTGTGGTCCTAATTTTTTTTTCATATGTCTGTTTTTCTTTTCCTTTGTATGCATGTTTATGTGTGAGGGAGTGTTTGTTTATGGTGTTCTGTTCGTGTGTGCGTTTGGGTTTTCTGTCTCTTAATTACTGGTGAACTATAGTGCTCTTTCTTTTATTGTTACTTTCTTATACTCAGCTGGATTTATATCTATTAACTGTTACTACGACTTCGGCTCATTTGATTTATCGCATTCATGATATACCGTGAAATTTCTGTTATTTTTCCGTCACTTCACGCTGCTTGCCACTCACCTGCATAACCCGGTCCTTCCGTACAAGCATTTTTTTTTATATCACTTTTATTAACTATCACCAATCCTTCCCTGTACTAAGAGATACGCACTAAAACCTCTTATTACCTTATCCTTACATCGCGCTACTTACTCACCAAACCACTTCATCATATTCACCAACCACTGCTCCTCCTCCTCCTCGTCCTCCTCCTCGCTAGATACAACACAGCCCCATCACCATAAGAGATCGCTAAAAGTTTCTCTCACTGCACCACCACCCTCGCTACTCCCTTGGCCTTACCGTAACCGCCCCTGCACCCTCACGCTAGCCACCGCCCGCCCTCAGCCGTCGTCACCTTCCAAGACCTGCCCACGTCGACTGAGGGCCATTTATCACACCAGCCCAACGGTAATATGACAGGTGCTGCTATGGATACCATCAGCCGACCTGCCTGCATCATCACATTACCATAGGGCAGCTCCCGCCCCTCCTCGCGCCCGTACCCTTCCCGCCTCCTCCCACCACCCCTCCTCTCTACATGATCCGTTCCTCAGCGGCCAGAGATGGGGTGGCGATTATGTTCGTCCAGAGGAGTCCGGACTGTAGATTGGACGAGGGAGAGGAGGCGGTTGGTGGTGGTGGTGGTGGTGGTGGTGGTGGTGGTGGTGGTGGTGGGGAGGAGAGAAAGTGTAGGGAGGTGGTTGTGGTGGTGGTGGTGGTGACGGAGAAGTAGAAAAAAATGGGTGGGGACAACTGGAAGGAGGAATATATTCAGAGAGAGCAAATATTAGAAGGGATTTTGGCTGAAGAAGAAAAGAAGAATAAGAAAAGAAGAAAAGAAGAAAAAGAAAAAGAAGATGATTATGACTTTGATGATGAAAGCGAAGAAAAAACAAGAAAATATAACAACAAAGAGGGGTCTTTTATGTTTGGAGGTCGCCAGTAATTTCTAATCAAATTTTCATCTTTAGTACAGTTTTTGGTGTTGAATACGAATATGACATTCATTTTCTCGAGAAATGAAAGATAGGCGTAGTATCTGAAAAGGTTAGGTTAGGTTAGGGTTGGGTTGGGTGGGGTTGGGTTAGGTTAGGTAAAGTTAGGTTAGGTTAGGTTAGGGTTGGGTTGGGTTAGGTTAGGTTAGGTTAGGTTAGGTTAGGTTAGGTTAGGTTAGGTTGGGTTAGGTTAGGTTGGGTTAGGTTAGGTTAGGTTAGGTTAGGTTAGGTTAGGTTAGGTTGGGTTGGGTTGGGTTGGGTTAGGTAAGGTAAGGTTAGGTTAGGTTGGGTTAGGTAAGGTTAGGTTAGGTTAGGTTGGATTGGGTTAGGTAAGGTAAGGTTAGGTTAGGTTAGGTTAGGTTAGGTTAGGTTAGGTTAGGTTAGGTTGGGTTGGGTTGGGTTAGGTTAGGTTAGGTAGGTAGGTTAGGTTAGGTTAGGTTAGGTTAGGTTAGGTTAGGTTAGGTTAGGTTAGGTTAGGTTAGGTTAGGTTAGGTTGGGTTGGGTTAGGTTAGGTTAGGTAAGGTAAGGTAAGGTAAGGTAAGGTTAGGTTAGGTTAGGTTAGGTTAGGTTAGGTTAGGTTAGGTTAGGTTAGGTTAGGTTAGGTAAGGTTAGGTTAGGTAAGGTAAGGTTAACTCACCTGTCTTAGGTAATTGTTGAAATCAACTGTAGTAGCGCGACTTATCCTCAATTCGTCCTCACAGTATTTAATGCTGGAATACTCTTTTGCCCAGGAATAAATGAAGACGATCATTTTCTTCAATGGAATGGTACTGCCATCAAGCCAAGTGTTTTTTCTCACTGAAACTTTATCACGGCAAGCTCTCTTGTAACACATCCACGATACACTTTCGTTTGTCTTTTTAATTATCATTTGATGTTTCTTTTTACACCTTTTCTCTTTTCTATGATATTAAAGTTCTGCAGAAATTTAACAGCGTCTTCTTCGGTCAAAATATTGGTAAATAACCACTGCAAGTTGTAGTTCACATCCATCTTGTCCACGGTCGTCTCAAACGTGCCGCGTGACACCCGACTGTGTATTGTTGCGCCCGTTAATTACTATTGCATGAATTAATGCGCGTCGCAAGGTAGTGCGCATTAAATCCTTTTTTTGTGCAACTATCTTTCATTTCTCGAGAAAATGAATGTCATATTCTTATTCAGCACCAAAAACCGTATTAATGATGAAAATTTGGTTGAAAATTAGTGGCGACCTCCAAACATAAAAGATCCACAAAGAGGAGGATTACATTTATAGGATGTAGATAAAAATAGAAATAAAACTCAATTATAGAAGAAGAAGAAGAAGAAGAAGAAGAAGAAGAAGAAGAAAGAAAGGAACCCTGAGACATTGCTTCCTAATAAACATACACCAGTTGAAACCTTTAGCTAAAATATAATCAACAGCCACAACAAGTTAAACACATATTACATTTAGCTGAAGTCTCTAAACCACAGACTCTTCTCTAAGCAGGTTGACTGAGAAATGCTTATCTGACTCAAAGAGAGAGACACTTTGAGCTTCCAGTCACTGCAGCTGAGGAAAGGCCACTTGGCACTGAGGGAGGACAAGGAAGGAAAAAAAAGAGTATTAGAAGAGGATATAGTGAAGAGGATGATGAGGAAGGAAGGAGCGAGTGAGAAGAGGATTAAGGGGATGCCAGCTGGGAGGGAGGACTGTAGGTTTGGGCAAGGGGAGGACAGAGGAAAATGAGAGGTGGTGTGATAGGAGCTGGGAGATGGGAGAGCTGGTGGTGTAGGTGGTGGTGGTGGTGTAGGTGGTGGTAGTGGTGTATAGGGCGGGGGAGTAAGGCAATGTGCGTATAGAGGAAAAGAAGAAGTGGTGTGATGGGAGCAGGGAGATGGGGGAGCTGGACGGGACGTGGTGATGGTGGTGTAGGTGGTGGTGGTAGTGGTGGAAGGAGTCGCTCGGGACACATTAGCATAAGCGATCCCGAGGAAGCGATAGACCCGTGGATCAGCGCGTCAATCTTGTCTGCCGGCTGACGGGCCTTGGGCGAGCCTGGTCACTACTGGCTGGTGGTACTGGTAGATGAGAGAGAGAGAGAGAGAGAGAGAGAGAGAGAGAGAGAGAGAGAGAGAGAGAGAGAGAGAGAGAGAGAGAGAGAGAGAGAGAGAGAGAGAGAGAGAGAGAGAGAGAGAGAGAGAGAGATAGTAGATATATAGATAGTAGATAGATAGATAGATAGATAGATAGATAGATAGATAGATAGATAGATAGATAGATAGATAGAGAGAGAGAGAGAGAGAGAGAGAGAGAGAGAGAGAGAGAGAGAGAGAGAGAGAGAGAGAGAGAGAGAGAATAATAATGGTAGACACGTCGTAAACATTTTATCTTTACTCTGACGGTAACGAAGAGAACGATCTAGATTACTTCGTCTTTACATCATCATCCACCAACTTAAGAGTCCCTTTTTTTCCACTTCCACCGCCGAGGTAAGGAGGAGGAGGAGGAGGAGGAGGAGGAAGAGGAAGAGCAGGTCTTCTTCATCTCCTCTTTACAGCGCCACTACTGACCTCAGGGGGCGGCGCTCCTCCAGAAACGACGATAAATATGGTGTTGTAAAATAATATTAATAAAAATGTTGGAGGGAGGTTCAATCCACTCCGATTTCATACATTATAGAGAGGCGCCCGAAGGTGTAATCCCTGCGGAGTGTTTGTGGTTCCTCCCCGACTGAGAGTGAAGCAGCGGTGAGCAAATGGCGGGGCGGTGTAGCCTGCGTCAGTAGAAGCCTGACCCCCGCAGGCTATTGGCATTTCATCAGACGAGATCCTCCTGGGCGGCCTCCTACACGCCTTGTTATATTGCTCCCTAATCCCTATACACGCGGCTACGTAATTTCCACCTACCAGTGTACGTATATGTATGTATGTATGTATGTAGGTATGTATGTGTGTATGTATGTGATGCATAATGTTACGTTATAGGAAATGGCTATCCTTTGTGTAGGTCTCAAATGTATACATGCTTGTGTGAATAGCTTTAAACTTTACTTTTTATTCATTTTTCTCTATTCTTGTGTTATTTCATCGTGTTTTATCTTTTTTTTTCACAAATCTTTACTGTCTGATATCTTTGGAGCTGGAAAGTAACTGTTTATATTGTTTTCCTTCAAAGTGGCGTGCTTGGAATGGTGCTGATATTTTCTCTTGCATTTATTTCATATTTCTTTTTTGCTTTATTGTTGGATACATGAAGAAGTTCACTGGTTTTAATATCGACTTGGAGATACATAAAAAATCGAATATTCCTTGTACGAATAGGTAAGGTTAGATGATAATAAGTAAGAGGTGTATCACGTGAATGAGTTAAATAGCTTGTCTTTGTGTTTTGTGAGTGCGATGTATCCAAGAGTTTATGGAGTTGTAATATGAAGTCAGAAAGTCCCGAAGACTGATTGTGTCATGTTTCGCCTCATTAAGTATCATGCGTAGGGAATACTTATTATGAGCCGCCTCTTCTCCTCCGCCCACCTCCTGCAGGGGCGCGTCTGATGAGCCAGAGGAGGAGTTCATTGCAAAGCAGTCGCCGAGGCAATTGGATAAAGACGAAAGGAAGCTGAGAACTCAAACGCATATCGCAAGATCGAAAGTTGTGTCGACTCGGAACAACAGAATCATTCATTGGTGATCACCTCTCGACCGATCCTTGAACCGCCCGTCCCGCTTTCACCCCCAGGATGTGATTCAGCCAGGACGTATTGACGGAATGTGTCGAGTTCAGAGTTTATCTGTACATAAGTGAGCAAAGGTCGTGTGGTGATAATTGTCAAGAAGAAAACAGAAAATATTATTGGGAGCACCATAAGATTATTAAAGGGAAAAGATACCTTTATGAGGTAGAAAAGGAATGTAGTGATAGAAGTAGAGGTGGAATGATGGGTAGTGGAAGCAGGTGGGGAAGTCTGCGAGAAGCGAAGTGAAGATATAAGTCAAAGAAGCCAATCTTATTTTTATTTTCTTAGCGACCAAAGCTTTACTGTTAAGGTGAGGGGGCAGGTGTTCCAGGGGAGTGAGGTGGGGGAGGAGGTGTAGCAAGGCTCGCCATGCATGCTAAGAGAGTTGGCCGCCATCTCTCCATCAGCAGCTCAACACAAGCACTGCGGTGTGGCTTATCGCGGCGGCCAACAGGACCTCCTGCCACAGCGACCACTAGCGCCTCATAATAGTCTGATAAATCTCAGAGTGAGGCCAGACAGGTGGAAAGGGTCTGCAGGTAGGGCAGGCCCAATCCCACCCTTGTTTACGTGCTCGAAATAAACGTGCGTCACGCAAATATATAATGCAATATAATCTAACACACACACACACACACACACACACACACACACACACACACACACACACACACACACACACACACACACACACACACACACACACACACACACACACACGTAAGATTTTCAATACTTTCAAGACTTTTAGTTATCAAGTTAGTGGTTTACATAAATATTTAGCGCGTCTCTGCATAATAAACATTTTATCAGTGTTAAGCCGCAGCAGCGTGAATAATTCAATAATGCCAGATCACCAACAATTTCACATTTTACAGAAACTTTCCTCGTCAAATACACAGAGTGTCCCTGAGTCCCTTCACCTTTACTTGGCGCTGTGATCCCCTGGACGCGGCTTACACCTGGCCAGGAGTATGTTCCCTTTGCTGCGTACTGTGGCCCTCCTTCCCTCACAATCCTGCCTTATGATCACAGGTATCCAGCAGCGTCCACCCTGCACTGCTTGGGGCTCCAGGCTGAGGGAAGATGGAGGATACGAGGAATGAGGCGAGAAGTGGTCAGAGAGTAACGCTTCCCCTCAAGGCATAGTGTTTTTTCTCAGCTGTCTATTTTTTGTGTGAGTTTTTAATATTCGTAAAGCGAGGCCTTTCTCCGTTTGATTCTCTCTCTCTCTCTCTCTCTCTCTCTCTCTCTCTCTCTCTCTCTCTCTCTCTCTCTCTCTCTCTCTCTCTCTCTCTCTCTCTCTCTCTCTCTCTCTCTCTCTCTCTCTCTCTCTCTCTCTCTCTCTCTCTCTCTCTCTCTCTCTCTCTCTCTCTCTCTCTCTCTCTCTCTCTCTCTCTCTCTCTCTCTCTCTCTCTCTCTCTCTCTCTCTCTCTCTCTCTCGTGGCTCAGTGATCAGTGTCACCACCTTCGTGTCGCTGTCTCTTGTTAACCACCACCACCATCACTACCACTTGTCCTCGCCGCCGCCGCCGCCACAAGCTGTCACCTCCACCACCTGTCACTTTCAGCAGTCTGTCACCCCAACCAAGTGTTCTTATCGCCACCTGACGCCCCCTTCTACTTTTTCACCATATCCACCTCGACCCATCAACATCTTCCTTTTCACGTGTTAGGGAAGTTGCCGCACAGACCTTACTCTCTCCACATTACCTGCGCATCACTACCCACTAATCAACACCCTTCCCATTGTACCTCATTGCTTATTCCTACCAGTGGTGCGTACTCGTATACAACCCCCGACTATTACTCTGTACATTACCGCCATCCCTCACTACCAGCAATGCCTCGGTTAGGGCCACGCCGCACCCAACACACAGGGTCATCATGTCATCGCTTTTGGTCCTCGTTATCCGCCATCATCAGCGACCAGTGCCCTGCTGCTCGCTCCCCTTCCTTCCCTCCTCTTTCCTAGCTCTCTTCCTCCCGCGGGTGGTGGTGGGCGCGGGCAGCTGATGGACGTGATAGTGGGAGGGAGAGGTCACACAGGCGCCCACGGAAATTCATGTGATCGCTAACTGTCCCGCTCCACCACCACAACAAAGCCTTTTATGAGGTGTTTTGGCCTCGTTTCACCAGGCAGTAATGCATTTTGTTGCGCTGAGTACGTGCTAGCGACAGAGGTGATCGTGCGGCAGTCTGCAGTTCCAGTTTACAGGAGTAGTGTTCACATTGCAGTAGATTTTGTACCTTAAATTATCAGTTATTTAGAAACTTGTGAGTCACTCCTGCGAATTTATCTGTGCTGCGTCACCCGACCACCAAGACAATGATGCATTACCCTGCAGGCAGCCACACAAAACTGTTTCTATATTCAGGTCGCTGTTGTTGCTGCTGCTGTTGCTGCTGCTGCTGCTGCTGCGGTGACCCACTAATCTTTACACACACACACACACACACACACACACACACACACACACACACACACACACACACACACACACACACACACACACACACACACACACACACACACACACACACACACACACACACACACTGCATTTCCGTCGCTCTTATCCTTCACACTACTGCAAGTGAAATATCGACTTGGCGCCACTTCTCCCTGGCGCAAAATACCTGCTGTTGGGTGGTGGTTGATGTAGCTGTCTCCGTGGGCCGGCCTGGGAGTGATAGGAGTATGCGTCACGGGTGTCAGCCAGACCGTCCCCACGCTCACCGCCTTACCGCAGACAAGTTGGGTCCCATTTGTCGTTATTAAGGCGTATTCACCTGGGCGGGGTCGGCGGGACTGAGGCAGGAGGGCAAGGGGGACTCAGTGGCTCTTTCTTATCAATTACGAAAACTGAGCTCCTCCTCCTCCTCCTCCTCTTCTTGTCCTCTTGCTTCTCCTCCTCCTACTACTTGTCAGTTTGCGATGCGTGCCCTGCGTGGTGTCTTAAGTTCAGAGAGAGAGAGAGAGAGAGAGAGAGAGAGAGAGAGAGAGAGAGAGAGAGAGAGAGAGAGAGAGAGAGAGAGAGAGAGAGAGAGAGAGAGAGAGAGAGAGAGTTGTTATCAGGTGACGGAAGGCGACATGAACGTAGTCTTCCATTAGTTAAGTTCACCACCTTTTGTCTATTCTTTTTTACGAGGGTGTTTTGCTGACAGTTTAGTCGGCGCGAAGACTCGTATGGGACAGAGATAAATGACAGAAGGGCACAATAGCCTCTCTCTCTCTCTCTCTCTCTCTCTCTCTCTCTCTCTCTCTCTCTCTCTCTCTCTCTGCTATCAGTGGTCTCAAGGGGCCAGGGGAGGGGGGGATATCCAGCTGAGGGTGACAGGGTGAGGGTCCGCTGTCCAGGATGTTGATCACGTGATTAACGACGCGGGGCAGGGTGAAGGGGGGTGAGGGTGGGGGTGGAGCAGGGGAGATGGCGTCAATAACCTTGTTTTTGTCTGTGATGGATGTCCGCCCCGCCCCAATCTGTCCTGCCCCGCTATCCCGCCACCACCACCACCACCACCACCACCACCACCACCACCACCACCACTACCACTACTAATGTATACAAGAAAAAATGTAAAGAAATTCTGTTGGGTAGAAAGGTAAAGTGATATAATGCACTTAGATATATAGATAACTACATTATATTAAATCTTTTTCATATATATCGAGATCTGCATTGTATTCTCCGTAAGACGTGGAAGTTAGAAAGATGTGTTATAGAAGAGATGAGTGTGTGTGTGTGAGAGAGAGAGAGAGAGAGAGAGAGAGAGAGAGAGAGAGAGAGAGAGAGAGAGCCCATCTAGTATATGTTGATAAAGATTATTGATGGCCATTATAGAATGAATATAAGTAACACTAAGGCTGTATGGGAAAGCAACAGACCGTAGGCACACATTAAAAATTCCACATGAAGACAACATATTCACGTGGCTACACATCATGAGTTCCCACAGCTTGTATCAAGACGAAAAAAAAAAAAATAGGAGTGAGTAAAATAGAGGAAAATAAAAAGAAAAAGCTAGCAGTATCCAAGGACGAACATAATGTGTGTATAAGGACGTAACATTACTAACACAATTCAGCTTAAAAAAAAAGACAAAAAACAACAACAACAACAGTCTTTACCCGAGCAGTTACTGAGGCGGGACGGAGGAGAGGAGAGGAGAGGAGAGGAGAAGAGAAGGGCAGGGCAGGGGAAGGGTAGGGAAGGGAGGGCAGCTAGGGGTGAGTGGCGAGGGGAAAGGAAGGGCAGGGGGCAGGGTAGAACAGCAACATTCAGACCATTCCCATCGCAAAATCTTTTCCCGCATTTTTTCCCCTCCGTCCCTCAGTGTTCGTCGTGATGGGGATGATGAATGATGGATTTCCTGGTCCGGCCGCAAAATAAGTCCCGCTAATAACACCAACGCCGCGTCCTTCCCGGCCAATAAGTACCATGTTGTCCTCCACAATGGCCAGGGGGGCGTCTGAGGCCGGTCAAAAAGGCTCGTATTCTCAAACACTTTTGTACTTCACTTTCACTACTTCAAAAAGCTTTATTTAAATTTACACGAGTTTTTTAAGGTGTTTTTATGGTTTTAGAAGCAGAGTGGTGATATTTCTACATTATTAACTGGAGAAGCACTCTTGAAAACCCCGCTAATCATCCCTGTGGCCTTCAAAATAGTCGTGGTGAGAGAGCAAAGCGTTTCTGAATACTGTTCAATTTAAAAGCTCCACTATAACTGAACACCTCTTTTCTCATACGTACGTTTCCCTTCCTCCGCTATAAAATCCCTGCACTGTCAGCTTGAGGGATCCGTTCCGTGGCATTGTATAAGCGATAGTAGTTTTATTTATCCTTCATCTCTCCTGCGCTGGGCCATCAGAGGCGAGCGGGTACGGTAACCGGGAGAAAACGAAGCATTTCCCCGTCTTCCGACACATATCATATTCATCTGATTTCGGGACTCATCTACGCTGATTTTTTTATGCGCTGCGGGGGCGTAGGGGAGTTTGGGAGAGGGAGGGAGAGAGAAGGAAAGGGAGGGAAAGAGGGAGAAAGAGCCAGGCGGTGCGGGTGGAGGAGGAGACGAGGGAAATGTAATGGGAAAAAAAGGAAAGTTAAGAGGTGGTTAGAAATGGCCGAGAGATGGAGAGGGATACGGTCGAGGGGCGGAGAGGAGGAGAAAAAGCAGAAGGGAGGAGGGAAAGCAGGCAGATGGACGATGAATTATATATCTTAGGCGAGTTTTATTGATAATTAAGAGAGATGAGACATGAGAAGGGAACGATTTACTTATACGGCTTGAATATGTTATGAGTGAGATTATGCAATATTGGCTCGTATTCTCAAACACTTTTATGCTTCCTCCCTATTTCGAAAGGCTTTATTTAAATTGATACTAGTTTTTGAAGGTGTTTTTACGGTTCTAGAGGCAGAGTGACAAGATTTCTACTATACTAACTGGAGAAACACTCTTGAAAATCCGGCTGATCATTTCTGTTGCTTTGGAAAATAGTTGTGGTGAGAAAGCAGAGCGTTTCTGAATACTGGGCATTATACAGGCATCAGAGAACCAAACTAGGAAAGGAAAAGTTTGTAGTCTATATTCATTAATTTATTTAGACGTTCATTGCCCGACCTAATGATTTTTCTGAACGTTAATTCTGAAACACTTCTGTACAACGCCTATACTATTTATTGAAAGGCTCTTGCTAAAGTTACACTAGTTTTTTCAGGTATTTTTGTATCGTCCTAGTGACAGATTAGCAAGATTTATTCATCATTAACCCCTTGAGTACCATGACGCGGTTCCATATTCATTCTGGTTACTAGTGGGCCTTTTTCTAACTTTCTTTTTTTTTGCCCTTGGCTGGCCCTCTTCCCTACGTAAAAAAAAAAAAAAAAAAAAAAATTTGGTGGTTTTATACAGCTTCAGATACCCACTTGGGGATTAAGATAGTGAAGACTTTGGGGTTTAATCTTCTGTTCTCCGTAAAATCATTTCTAATAATTAATAAAATGGTTTAATTATACACAATTCTCAAGGTAAAAATGTGTCCCAGTACGGAAGAGGTTAACAGGAGAAATACTAATGAGAATCCGGCCAAACATCCTTGGGGGCATTTAGAAATAATCATGGTGAGAGAGTAAATCCTATTCTGAACACGACCCTGATGCAAGTTTCTACGGTTGAATTGTTTTGTGCAGGTGTTGCATCTCTTGTTGGTTGGCTAGAAGCAGCTGGTGATTTGCGTCGTCACTACCAACTTATAATTCCCTATGAAATATATTTTTTTTATACTCATGTGTTAATTGATCCCTTGAGTACCATGACGCGTTTCCATATTCATTCTGCTTAATATCTGGTGTTTTTATACAGCTTCAGGAACTCATGTAAGGATTAAAATAGTGAAGACTGTGAATCATATCCAAAACTCCTGGTAGAAATGCGTTTCAGTACTGTAGAGGTTAAGGCAGTGAAGAGTATTCCATGATGACTCTTAAGAATACGAACCATCACTGTGCTCTTGATATCATGAAAATGTTGGGAAGTTGTCATGTTCCTTTGAATAAAAATATGTGAGGAATATCATTAGAAAATAAGACCTTCTATTAAAGTCTCATTATCTTTACTTAACTTCATCAAGAGAGAGAGAGAGAGAGAGAGAGAGAGAGAGAGAGAGAGAGAGAGAGAGAGAGAGAGAGAGAGAGAGAGAGAGAGTATACATACTGTAGTTTTCTTGGTTCTGCTTTCTTGTAAACGTGAGATCAGTTACTCCTTCTCCTCCTCCTCCTCCTCCTCCTCCTCCTCCTCCTCCTCCTCCTCCTCCTCCTCCTCCTCCTCCTCCTCCTCCTCCTCCTCCTCCTCCTCCTCCTCCTCCTCCTCCTCCTCCCTCAGCCCCATGTAGTGCTCACCTCTTCCTATCTATGCATCCTCTTTCTCCATCACTTCCTCTCTGCCTCTGCCTCACCATCTTCCCTCCATCAGTCCTTCCAGCCCTCCCTCCTTTCCTCTGCTTTAAACCACGCCACGACCAGGCCAGGAGGACCCCCGGGGCACAGGTGGGCGGGTATACTCGTAAATTTTCACCCCTGTGGGACGCCGCGGGAGGAGTGCTGTGTCTGGGCTTTAGTATTACTCTTTAGAATGGTTGTTTATTTTGATAAGTGAGTGAAGAAAATTCTATGTTTTCTCTTTTTTCATCGTTCGTGTTTTCGTCTTTTGTTTTCTATGCTTGTTTGTGGATTGAGATGTTAGTTAATCCCTTCAGTACTGGGATGTATTTTTATCTTGAGTTTTGGGTGTGATTAGAAGATTTTATTGACATCAGGAAGGGTCTATGGAGGTCAGAAGATTAATGGCCAGAGTCGTTACTACTTCAACCCCCAAGTAAGTTGCTGAAGCTGTGTCAAATCTCAAAATAGTAACCAGAATAAATATAAATACATCTGGTACTGAAAAGGTTAAGCTGTGGTAGTCTGAGGAGTGTTAGTATATATAGTACTGTTTTAATGCATGGGGGAATGATTCGCTGAGTGACTGAAGGGTTTGTCGGTCAGTTGTGTATAATAAACGATAGATGTTAAAGAATAGGGTGAGTGTTTTTTTTTCTTGTGGGCGATAGCAAGATAGGTGGCGGCGTAACATTATCATTTATTTAGAGACTGACATGTGAAAGTATGGACGAGAAAATATAAAGTGATGAAATATAATGGAAAAAAAAATGACAGGTTAACAAAGAAAGCAACGAATTAACAGCAAAAACACATGTAAGAGAAGAAAATATAGCATCCTTATTAATATTGTAAGCTGGAAAAAGAGGCAGAGTGTGTAACTTTTAAGAGAAATGCAAAGGAGAGAGAGAGAGAAAAAGAAGCAGAATTCGCTCATGTGGATATCTTACCACACACACACACACACACACACACACACACACACACACACACACACACACACACACACACACACACACACACACACACACACACACACACACACACACACACACACACACACACACACACACACACACACACACACACACACACACCACAACACAACACAATGCAACACACAGTATAGCAAAACAAAGCATAAGACAAGGGGGCCACACAGGGATCAGGTTTAGAGGCACATATCGATAGTCATGACCAAGATTCCTCCTCCTCAATGTACTTAACAAGCGTCGCGGGGCATTTTTCCCTTTGCCTCTATATGCCTCTGTGATTTCCCGACGGACGCTCCGAGATGATGCATTGCCTTGTCGGTCGGTCGGTTCTGCCTGCCTTCCTTCCTACCTTCCATTTTTTTTTTTCATTCCTCTTTCTGTCTTTCCTTACTTTTTTTTTCATTCTCGTTCCAGGAAAAGATATAAAGGAGATATATAAAGCAAAAACTAAACAAGGTATTTTTTTTGTGTGTTTTTTCTTTCTCTATTCTATTCTTGCTTAAGCTTTTTTTTTCTCCCTTCTCGGCGCGTTTCAAAAAATTATTCGGATTAGGAAATGAACTTATTGACGCATATCGAACGGAACCTCCCACGAATTCCTGCAGGTTTTAAAGAAAGCTACAATATGGAGGTGTTTTCTTTTATTTTACCTTCTTTTTTGGGGGAGAGGCGAGGGACTGGGAGACTGGCCAGAAACCCTTGTGTGTGTGTGTGTGTGTGTGTGTGTGTGTGTGTGTGTGTGTGTGTGTGTGTGTGAGTGTGTGTGGTATTCAGACATGTGGGCGACTTACGTATGTTCGTGTCCAAACTAAGAACAAAGAGAACACGCGGAGAAGGGTTGCGAAACGTGTGTCAGACGTGTGGTGCCTTCTCAAACTCCTCATGTGATAGCGAGAAGGCGGAGGCGTTTTAATTAACCTGAAATCCAATATTACCTGCTTGTTGTTTCATGTGAATGGTGCAAATGTAACCAACACTCACTGGCTTAACTAAAATATCCAATTAATTGATCTAAAGAACATTACGTAACTTTGCAGAGTGTTCTTTATAACTTTAACTTATTCAGTACAGGGACACATTTTTACCTTGAGTTTTGGGTGTGATTAGAAGATTTTATTGACATTAGGAAGGATCTATGGAGGTCAGAAGATTAGTGGCGACGGTCTTTACTATTTTAATCCCCACATAAATTTCTGAAGCTATATAAAATCACCAAATAATAAGCAGAATAAGCATTGAAGGGGTTAAACGTTAGAAAACAGAGATAGTCAACCGGAATACAGTGATACAAAACAATAACACATGTGGTTATTTATAATTGATATACCCAAGCAAGAGTATTAAACCATGTCTTCTCTTGATATACAAAGCACTTCTAGATATCATCCTGAACATGAAGTAAACAATGAAGATCCAAAAATGGGATGAAAATAGTGATCTAAGAAATAAGAGAAATAACAGAAATCCGGAGACCAAAAATTAAAGACCACACAAAAAAGTATAAATATCAATGGTTTATTATACAACGATGAAAACCACCAACCAAGAACACACACACAAGAGAGAGAGAGAGAGAGAGAGAGAGAGAGAGAGAGAGAGAGAGAGAGAGAGAGAGAGAGAGAGAGAGAGAGAGAGAGAGAGAAACACAGAGAGAGAGAAAAAAAAATACAGCACACACACCTAGGTTTACTGAGCCGAGCCTTGCCACAAAATGCTCCGTTGCCTCTCCTCACTCTTCTCTACTCGACCCCCTCCTCGTGCCCGCCGGCCAGTCAGTGTTGTACAGACCCACGCAGCCGCTCCTTTGATTATGAAATTTCTCCTTGATGAAGTTTTACAAGTTGTCGGGCTATGATCCTGTGGGCGTGATCACGTTACCACGCCTGGCCGCCCACGAATCCAATGATAATGCGAGGGGAATCTTAGGAGGAGGAGGAGGAGGAGGAGGAGGTAGTAGTGGTGGACTGAGGAGGAAAAGATAGAAGAAGTAGAGGACGATCAGAGCGAGAAAGAAGAGAAATGGGTGGATGATTGGATGATACAGAGCTAAAGGAGGAGGAGGAGGAGGAGGAGGAGGAGGAGGAGGAGGAGGAGGAGGAGGAGGAAGAGGAGGAGAAGGAGAAGGAGGAGGTTTGGTGTGATGGATGGACATACGATAGGAAGGCAATGACAGGGACGTGGACAAGGGAATAAGAAAAATGTGAATAAATGGAATGAGGATAAGAACAATTTAATGTATGCGTTGATTGGTGACAAATTATCTTTACTTGTTTGTTTTTTTCAGGCATTGCTTACTTTTTTTTTCTCATAGGAAGTACTTGTGGATATCTACTTTGTTTATTTATTGCTATCATTCTTTTGTCTTTCATTTCATCATATGTTCTCTACTTCAATCACTTTTTTTTTCTAAGATACTACACCTTTACTTTTTATTTCAGCTTTTATTTTTACTTTACCTACGATCTCACTTTCCCTCTCCATCTCTCCTTCACTCCTTTCGTCTATGAGTACCCACAAGTTCCCTTTCCCTCAACACTTCTTTCGATCTACACTCTCCTACTACCTGCTTTGTACCTACGATCTCACTTTCCCTCTCCATCTCTTCTTCACACCTTTCTATCTAGACTCCACACTTTCCTCTATGAGTAGCCACAAGTTTCCTTTCCCTCAACACTTCCTTTGAGCTTCTCTTCATTACAGTAGTCTTCCTAGCTCCTTCTTTTTACTTTACCTAGTCTCACTTTTCCTCCCCATTTTTCCTTTACGCCTTTCTATCTAGACTCCGCACTTTCCTCTATCATTAGCCACAAGTTTCCTTTCCCTCGACACTTCCTTCGATCTACACTTTCCCACTACCTCCCTCATTACAGTAGTCTTCCTCTTAGCTGGCCGTCCCGCTCCTCCCCGTCGATCGATGGCGCCACAATCAGAGTCGGGTAATCAGTGCTCGATCTGTCTGGCCAGCGTATCTTTTATTGTCTGAGTTATTGTGTTTTATCCATCTGGCCGCTCGCTCGTAATGATTCATCACTGTCTATTACTGATGCTCGCGTTCCGCCTCAGTGCTCCGTCGCCTCCCTCACCACTCCTCTCTTTCTCCCTCTCCTCTCTCTCTTTTTTTTTCTCCCCCCTCTTCCTCCTTTCTCTCTCTCTCTTTCTCGCCCTTCCCTCCTTGCCTGACTGCCTGTTGGTCTCCTCCTCCTCCTCCTCCTCCTCCTCCTCCTCCTCCTCCTCCTCCTCCTCCTCCTCCTCCTCCTCCTCCTCCATCTTCTCGAACTGTGACAAAGCACATATCTTTTTTTACATGCTTTGTTTTGGCTCTTTGTTATTCTGTGCCTCATCTTTTCTTGTCTCTTTACTATCTATATTGTATCTTATTTATCTGCTATTATCTATTTGTTTATACTTGATGGCTTCACTGCGTTCGTTCGGGAATCCATTGGTGGCTTCCTTTGTGTTTGTTCTGAAACTTTTCTTCGTGTTGTTGTTTGGTGTGTGTGCGTCAGTGTTTGCTTTACGTTGTCGTCTTGTTTCCTCTCGCTTGTACTCCCGAGGCTCAAAAGTTTTGCGGGGAAAAGGAATAAAAAGTACCGTGGGAAAAGCGCACATCTTCTGATGCGAGTGTGGCTTGAGGTTTGGAATTGCGAGGAATGAAAATGCACTCAAGTGGTAGAGTGGGAAGCGTCCGATTGGAAGAATGTTTTACTTCAATATCAAGAGCTATTTTCTTGTAAAATCATTAGTCTCTATGTGTAAGAAACATTACAAAGAAACTTGTATCAAAAGTAACTAACAAAAAAAAAAAAAGAAAGAAACTGCTGCAAAGAATTATTAATTGGTATAAACTTTCTAAATTCAATAGGAGATAGGAAAAACTTACTTCCTAAATAGTGTGAAAAATTATTGAAATAGACAGTCATACTTTTAGTGAAGAGTCAATAAGGGATTTAAATCAGATTATTCCCTTGAGTACCATGGCGCGTTTTCATATTTATTCTGCTTACTATTTGGCGATTTTGTGCACCTCCAGAAACTTATGTGGGGATTGAAACAGTGAGGAGTCTGGCCAGCAATTTTGTGACCTCTATAGACCTTTCCTAATGTCAATGAAATAGTCTATAATAGTACACAGACTCAAGGTAAAAATGTGTCCCAGTACTGAAGGGGCTAAGCAAACTTATGCACAAGGATGATGGAGTGAACATAGGATTACGTATAAGCATTAGAAATAAATTGCCATGCCTAGGTCTATAATGTCTTTGCAGATTATCGTATATTCTCATGATGTGTAAATGCAATTCCACTAAGATACTATCAAGTTCTTCAGAGGCGATTAGCTACGAGTGTTGCTGACCCACGGCCTCACCTGCCTTCGTGCATTGCGTGTTTTGCGAGGCGTCTGGTGTGGGAACGTGGGTGAAGTACTGCAGTTAGAGGCCGTGGCGTGGTGGTTACGGTGTGATAGCAGAGAAGACTTACTTGTTCGCGTGTTTTTTTTATTTGGTGCAGGTAGTACTTTGTGGTGAATCAGATGAAATTACAGTCTTAACGTAGCAAACAGTAAAAACATGTGTGTGAGATGAGTGTGTGTGTGTGTGTGTGTGTGTGTGTGTGTGTGTGTGTGTGTGTGTGTGTGTGTGTGTGTGTGTGTGTATGTGCGTATATGTGTATTCGTCCATACCTTATGTATTCGTCCTCTTCCTCTTTGTTTCTGTCCTCGTTGTCCTCCTTCTCCTCCTCCTCCTCCTCGTCGCTTTCCCGCATCACCTCCCGGCAGTCTCCAGCGGGAAAGAAAACAGAGACAGACAAGTTCCTCTGGGATTTATTAGTGCCCGATGGCTGGGCGGCTGTCCTGCCCACTTACCTCAGCGGGCATGAAGGTACAAGAGGCAGGGGAGCCGGGAAGGGATGGAAAAAAGGCAAGTAAAAGAGAAGAAGGAACGGGATGAAGGAATGGGAAATAAATGAAATAAAGAGAGGCAAAAACAGAGAAGGGGGAGTAATGGAAAAGCACAAGTGGAAGAAAGGAAGGGATGGGAAGAAAAATAGATGAGGAAAGGTGTGATGAGGGTAACTGAAAATAAAAAGTTATAAAGAATGCGAAATAGAATAGAGGACGGCAGGGGAAGGGAAATGAAGGGAAAGATGGAAGAGAGAGAGAGAGAGAGAGAGAGAGAGAGAGAGAGAGAGAGAGAGAGAGAGAGAGAGAGAGAGAGAGAGAGAGAGAGAGAGAGAGAGAGAGAGAGAGAGAGAGAGAGAGAGAGAGTGACGGAAGTAGGGTGCGTCTGGCGAGTAGGGGAAGAGAACGAGAGGAGACAGGAGGCCGCAGGGAGAGGAGACGATGCCCGGAGGAGGAGCGTCAGATATTGCCATCGGAAGGACTCACCGATAGAGGCACGTCATATCATATTCATTAGAGGCCCTGGTTCCGTATACCTTGTCCCGTGTGTGTGTGTGTGTGTGTGTGTGTGTGTGTGTGTGTGTGTGTGTGTGTGTGTGTGTGTGTGTGTGTGTGTCCGTATTCAGGAACGATTTGCTCTCTCGCCCCGACTATTTTTCAAGGCTATAGAGATGATGATGAGTGATTTCAAGAGCGTTTCTCGAATTAATAACGTAGAAATCTTGTCATTCTGCCTCTAGATAGGTAAAAAACACCTTATAGCTCGTGCAAATGTAAATAAAGCCGGGTTGAAAATAGCGTTTCTTCAGTTAATGACGTAGAAATCTTTTCATTCTGCCTCTAGAACAGTAAAAACACCTAAAAAAAATTGTGTAAATATAAATAAAGCCTTTTGAAATATTGGAGCACAGAACCGTTCGAAATACAAGCCACGATGTCACGTGTGTAAGTTGGACGTTTGTAAATGTTACAGACAGTGATTTGTGTTCTCGTCTGTCAATAACGTCACGGGTTTCGGCAGGTGTCCTTTCAATTAGCTTTAGCAGCCACACCTGGACAAGTGGTAGGTCAGAATTCTCTCTCTCTCTCTCTCTCTCTCTCTCTCTCTCTCTCTCTCTCTCTCTCTCTCTCTCTCTCTCTCTCTCTCTCTCTCTCTCTCTCTCTCTCTCTCTCTCTCTCTCTCTCTCTCTCTCTCTCTCTCTCTCTCTCTCTCTCTCTCTCTCTCTCTCTCTCTCTCTCTCTCTCTCTCTCTCTCTCTCTCTCTCTCTCTCTCTCTCTTTTTTTTTTTTTTATTTAAACAAAACTTAATACAAAGGAACATGTACCCAAAGGCGCACTGTCGTGTGCTACCTATTCTAAGGGTACTACAATCTATTTCTCTACAATATTTACAAGACTTAAAAATAGATAATATACAAGATGGTCAGCATGTAAATGGAGCACTATTCGTTTCACTTCACTAGCACTATTCACGCACTGCACTACACTGAGTGTCACGTCACAAAGAGTGTCAGAGGAGTTGGCAGTGTCTGTCTCCACTTATGTGCCATCAGTTTGACACTGTGTGTGTTCATCTCCTGGACGTGAGGCACCGCGGCCGTGAACAAGTTCCACATCCTGGAGACGCGTCCTGCGAAGGTGCGTTGATGCTGACACCCGTGGGATCGCGGCACCTCTACGGCGTCACCACCATTGAGCACCGTTCTCGTGCTCCGTGCGGTGACTCTTAGAGGATGACGCAGCCCTGCCAGATGTGGCACTCTTTGCACCTGTGCCTTATGGAACACTACGATCGCCGCCACGTCTCTGCGGTGTTCCAGTGAATCAAGGGGACGCTCAGGCTCTGGGTGAGGTGGTAGTGCAGCATCTACTAGCCGTATGGCGCGGCGTTGGATGCTGTCCAGTCTCCTTCTGTGTGTGGCGGCACAGGACATCCAGGAGAGAGCTGCGTATTCAAGGTGGGGCCGCACCTGTGCCTTGTACAGCAGCAGTCTCCCTTCCTGTCGAGGAAACTGGCGATCCTTCTGAGAGCGGAGATCCTGTGAGAGGCTTTCTTGGCAATGGTTTTGACATGCCTGTCAAACCTCAGCCCTCGATCCACCTCCACTCCAAGTATCTTGACGTCATCTTGGAGTGGGAGAGCAGCAGCGCCAAAAGACAACTTTCCTGCCATTGCTGCCATGGCGGCTGGGGACCGAGAGACAACCATTGCTTGTGTCTTCTCCGGCGCGAATGTCACTTGCCAGCGAGCACCCCACTCCTTTATCACTCGTAGCTGCTGATTGATGGCCTCAGCAGCCCGCCCACTGTCCTGGCGTGGATAGGTATAGGAGAGGGTGCAGTCATCAGCATAGGCCATGACTCCTGGCAGTAGCTGGAGAAGATCATCCACGTAGATATTCCACAGGAGTGGGCCAAGAATTGAACCCTGTGGCACTGATGCCTCCACAGGCAGGGACTCAGATGTTTGCCCGTTGACAACCACCTTGAGGCTTCTGTCCTGCAGGTAATTTCCCAAGAGTCGTAGCAAGCCACCCTGGATGCCTTTAGCACGAAGCTTTTCTAGTAATCCGTTGTGCCATACTTTATCAAAAGCTCCTGCTATGTCCAAAGCAACCACTATAGTGTCCTTGCCGTCGTCGAGGGCGTCCTGCCAATGCCTGGTGAGAAGCATCATTAGGTCGGAGGTTGACCTTCCAGGTCTGAACCCAAACTGTTGGTCTGAGAGGAGGGCATTGTCCTTGAGATGTCTACACACCACCTCTGCCACGACCCTCTCAAACACTTTACCCACCACTGACAACAGGGATATGGGTCTGTAGTTTTTTGGGTCCGTCCTGGAGCTTTTTGTGTACAGGAACTACTCGAGCCTCCTTCCACACTGAAGGCCAGACGTTTTCCCGTACACAAGTTGTGAAGACTTGGGTGAGAGGGGCAGCCAGTTCCTGGGAGCATCGCTTCAGCAGGTGCGGGCTGATGTCATCAGGGCCGGTGGCTTTCTGTGTGTCCAGCCCCGCAATAATCGCTTCACCTGCTGATGCGTCACCTCCACCATGGTGACAGTCTTCTCACATTGCTGGACCAGCTGAGGCGGTGGCTGCTGTGGATTCCCGACCTTCATTTTTCCAGCAAACAAGGAAGCCAGCAACTGTGCCCTCTCCTTACTGCTGGTGGCGACAGTACCGTCCTGCTTGCTGAGGGAGGGATGGATTCTTGGTGGCCAGTTCCTTGTTTGTCCTTAACAAGAGACCACCAAGTTTTGTTTCCTACGCCAGTGCCACACAGTTTCCGGCGCAGGCTTTCCTCCCACTTTTTTAAGGCCCACTTGCTGGTTACCACCATCCTCCTGCATGCAGCCCTGTGCAGGTCCTTGTTGCGCCGAGTCGGGTTCCTCTTGTAGCGGAGCCAGGCAGCATACTTTGCCTCGGCAGCAACACGGCAACGGTAGCCAAACCATGGCTGATCCGTCGATCTGGTGGTGTATTCCCTGTGTGGGACGTGGCGTCTCTGGAGGGCGAGAAGGTGAGAGGTGAGTGCAAGTGCTTCACTCTCTGCTCCTCCCTGTAGCAAAGTGGCCCATGGGGTGTGGGTCAGGTCGCGGCGCAGGGAAGCCCAGTCTGCTTTGTTCCACAGCCAGATGGTGCGGGTGGTGGCCTCGTCCTGAGCCACGCCCACTTCCAGCTGTGTCAGTACAGCGTGATGGTCAGAGCTGCCCACGAGCCCCAGCTGATGACACTGAAGCTTGTCTTCCTGGTAGTCTGAGATGACAGGGTCTAATGTCCCTCCTCGTTCATGTGTGGGAAGGTGACATGATCTGTCAGACCCTGCACCTCCAGGAGATTCTCGTAGGCGTCTCTTTCCAGGTGGTGATTGAGATCCCCCACAATCAGCACGTGGCTGCAGCTGTGTGCCATCATCAGGTTGTCTAAGGTCTCAGTCAGGTACAAGAGTGAGTCAGGCCCTTGTCGCGGGGGGCGATACAGGGCACACAGCAGGAGGGCTGAGCGGTCTGCCAGCATTACTCGGAAGTACATCATCTCCATCATTGGAGGCGTGTCTATGTCGAGTAGCTGGGCCTGCATTCCTTCCTTGAAGCAGACAGCCACTCCACCTCCTGTTCGCTCCTGTCGGTCCCTCCTCACCCAGTGGGTGAAGCCCTGCATCCTGCCATACGTGGGCTCCACCTCACTGTTCAGCCATGTCTCGGTCACCACAACAACGTCTGCATTGTGTCGTTGCACACAGTTGTGGTATAAGTCTGCAAGGTTAGTCCGGAGACCACGGACGTTGCTAGAGACGACCTTTAGTTGGCGGCGGGGCAAGCTGGCTGTACCATGGTGAGGGATGGTAGTGAGCGAGGCCTGCTAGTCCGAGGTGGTGGTTAGGGTCCGCGGCCGACTGCTGGTACTGGTGAAGAGGAGTGGTCCACTGCCGCCCCTGGTGCTGATTCCAGATACCAGGCTGAGGAAGGAGTGGGCGAGGTTGTGGCAAGGACTCTCTCTCTCTCTCCATTCTGAATCTCGCTGCGTGCAGTAAACATAACTAAGTTGACGTGGAATTAATAAGTTGTTATGAAAGGAAACTACATGGCTGTAAGTATTTAGCGGCTGCGAGGCGCGCGGACTGTAAGCTGGAGAAGCAGTATTACCTCGCTTCCTTATTGTGGATTAAAAATTCATTATATTTATACATGTTCGCACAGATTATGAAGCTTAGGTCTGCCTTGGGTCTCGGTTCATATCGCTTCCCCTGCCCCCTCACCGCCACCCGCTCACCACGCCGCCCCTTGTTAACCCCTAGTCTCCCCTCGCCGCCCTTCCCCGCCCCTCGCCACCCCGCCCAGCCCCGCCCTTCACCCCAGGTCGTGCTCTGCGGAGTAAAGTAATTAATATCAGTTGAAGGCGGCATTACAGGGATGCCGGGTGAAGCAGGCTCAGGCGCCAGAGATGAATAACTCGAATGGCTAACCAAGATGGATACGCGGCAGGAATAGTGAAGATGGATGGAGGGCAGGGAGGCGGAGTGAGGCAAGGAGATTATCCAGGCCAGCGGTAGAGTGTGGACACGGCCGCCGCTCACACTGGTCGACCTCATATGTAGGTTGGAAGTGTAGTAAAGATGTTGCCCTCGATAGCCTTCCTTCAGTGCTGTTGAGGTCCCTGCTCGTCCCTTCTTACTCAGCCTCGTATTCTCAAACACTATGTGCTTCACCTCCACTATTTCAAAAGTCCTCATTTAAATTTACACGAGTTTTTAAAGGTGTTTCTACAGTTCTAAAGGCAGCCTGACAAGATTTCTATTCTATTAATTGGAATAACACTCTTGAAAACCCCACTAATCATCCCAGTGGCCTTAGAAATCTGTCGTGGTGAGAAAGAGCAAAGTGTTTTTAAATACAGGCCTTATCCTCACTCCCCACCACCTCAGACATTCGGCAACCTGTGCAGTTATAGGAGAAGTAAAGTGAAGAGCCAGGATGGTTTGTTCTTGTAGGGATCAGTGTCTCTCATGACGTGCTTCGCTTGATGTACTGATGGAAAATTAATAAGAGTTACCTTACTAATGCCTTCTCCATCGCCTTGAAGAAGAAGAAGAAGAAGAAGAAGAAGAAGAAGAAGAAGAAGAAGAAGAAGAAGAAGAATAATAAGATAGTAAATAATAATAAAATAATAATAATAATAATAATAATAATAATAATAATAATAATAATAAGAAGATAAGAAGATAAGAAGAAGAAGAAGAAGAAGAAGAAGGAGGAGGAGGAGGAGGAGGAGGAGGAGGAGGAGGAGGAGGAGGAGGAGGAGGAGGAGGAGGAGGAGGAGAAGGAGGAGGAGTAGGAGTAGGAGTAGGAGGAGGAGGAGAAAAAGAAAAATAAATAAATAAATAAAGAAGAAGAAAGAAAGAAAGAAAGAAAGAAAGAAGAAAAAAAAAGAAAACAGCAACAAAAGCAGCATTAACAGCAATAGCATGAATAGTAACCATAACGGGAACCACAACAACAACAACAACAACAACAACAACAACAACAACAACAACAACAACAACAACAACAACAACAATAACAACAACATTCAGTGGGAGATCAAAGTTGCGTCGTCAGTATAAAAAAAAAAATCAAGAAAATATAAATGACACGAATAAATAATGTGCAAAAATAGAGAGAAATATTGTAAAGAACACCGCTATAACAAATAAATCCATAGAATGACATGTGGACGATGAATACCTAATTACCTGTGACGCATTATTACCTTGAGATTTGTGTACCATTAGGCCTTATTATTGACATTAGGAAGAAGAGTCTATGGAGGTGAGAAGATCAATGGCCACAGTCTTCACTATTTCGACCCCTCCACATAAGTTTCTGAGGCTGTATAAAATCACCAAATAGTAACCAGAACAAATATGAAAACACGTCTTGGAACTGAAGGATTTAATAACTACTGTAATGCACTATTCATTCATATTAATAGCTCCTTTGCTTCTAACATTTGCTTTTTAGTTATGTGGTGGCCAGTTAGTTAGTTATCTAGTGTGTGTGTGTGTGTGTGTGTGTGTGTGTGTGTGTGTGTGTGTGTGTGTGTGTGTGTGTGTGTAAAAAATGTTGTGCCAAATAAACGGGAAATTGCTACGTGCGGAGAGAGGTAACACCCTTGCCGGGTCAGGGCGGACCGGGGTTATGTAGAGGGAGCAGGTAGATAGATAGGGCTGAGCGGAGGAGGAGGAGGAGGAAGAGGAGGAAGAGGAGGAACAGCAGCGACAGGACGAAGAGGGTTCGCTCGTGTGAAGAAGAAAAGGAGACTGCTAGAGGGAAGAGAAAGGGGGAGTGTTAATCGGGAGAGAACTGATGAAAGAGGAGGAGGAGAAAGAGGAGGAGGAGGAGGTGGAGGAGGTGGTGGTGGTGGAGGAAGAGTCTGTGCAAAGAGTGGAATAGGAGAAAAAAGGAAGGGAGATGTGAAGATGGAGAAAGAGAAGAATTACTGATCTGGTGGAGAAGATGAAAATGATGGAAAAGGAATAAGAGAAAGACGAAGGAGATGAATGCATATGAAGACTCGTCTTTTCAAAAACATCTATATACTTAAGACACAACTTGCTCCCGCCAGGGCTCGAACCTGGGACCTTCTGCGTGTAAAGCAGACGTGATAACCACTACACTACGAGAGCACTGAAGGTGGAGGAGGTGGAGGAGGTGGATGAGGTGGAGGTCAGTCTGTAGGAAGTGGACTAGGAGAATTTTAGGATGGATTAGCTTTTGAATGAGGATGGAGAAAGAGAAGGAGGTACAGTTGAAGGAGGTGAAGGAGATGTGGATGGTACAACACATTTCTTTCCTAAATGAAGTTAGTACCGTGACTTTTTTCCTGATACTTTATTTTCTAGAAAAAAATTGCTTCTATTTTTCCGTTACTTTTTCTTTTACTTTCTTTCCGATGACAGGTACCATGGTGGAGGTGAGGGAAGGAGGTGGAGGAGATAGGGATGGTACAATAGGTGAAGGTGGAGGAGATAGTGATGGTACAGTAGGTGGCGAAGGTGAGGGAAGGAGGTGGAGGAGAGTGAAGCAGTGCAATAGGTGGTAAAGGGGGAGGGAAGACGTTGGAGGAGATTGGAATGGTACAGTAGGTGGTAGAGGTGAGGAAGGAGGTGGAGGAGATAGGAATGGTACAGTAGGTGGTGAAAGTGAGGGAAGGAAGTGGAGGAGGAGAGTGAGGCAGTACAATAGGTGTTGCAGGCAGGGGCAGGTGCGTGACGGGCAGGCAGGTGTGGCTAATTGAGACAAGCGACGGAGAGGAGCCGCTATATCGCCTTCTACATTGACCCCGCGACCTCATCTTGTGTCTGTTTCTGAGTCTCGTATCCTTTCAATATCACGGTCAGTCTTCCCTTTATCACGGTCAGTCTTCCCTCTATCACGGTCAGTCTTCCCTTTATCACGGTCAGTCTTCCCTTTATCACGTTCAGTCTACCCTCTATCACGGTCAGTCTTCCCTCTATCACGGTCAGTCTACTTTCTATCACGGTCAGTCTTCCCTCTATCACGGTCAGTCTTCCCTCCATCACTGTGTCTTCCCTCTAGACCACCACAGCCTCATTTCATTTCACTTCACATCGTCCATTTATGTTTTTTTGCATTAATTTCCTACTCCCAATTTTGCATCTTACCAATACCTCAAGTTGGCCTTATCCTGACCTCATTTCCTGGCATTAACGATCTTATTTCCTCGCATACTCATGTGCCGGACCCTTAAATTACAACACCACACCTGCATAACTCCTCCTTAGCTCATTTTTCTTTCACTCGAGTCTCTTTCATCACCGAGTCTTCATCATTACGTCACTTCACTCAGGCATGTAGACTTTACCTTCTTACCTTATTTATTACCGACCTTATCTACGTCCACTCATATATCTCCTGTGGGTGACCTCGCCTTCCCCGGCCCATTGTGAAGCCGCCTTTGTTTGCCCCCTGACCCTGTACCCTGTGAGTCTTTGTTTTCCAGGGGTAACTAAGAAGGAGAGGAATGCGAAAGTGAGTCGAGGAACAAATGAAAAAAATGCAATGGATGAGGGATAAAAAATAAAGTTTGGAACTGGAGTATGGTCGACAACAGGATCCAAAAGAGGAGGAGGAGGAGGAGGAGGAGGAGGAGGAGGAGGAGGAGGAGGAGGAGGAGGAGGAGGAGGAGGAGGAGGAGGAGGAGGAGGAGGAGGAGGAGGAGGAGGAGGAGATGGAGGAGGAAGAGGAAGAGGAGGGGAGTTCTCCGCCCAGATGGAGATCATATTGGCAGGTAATTATCCGGTGTCCCTGTGTTGGCCAGCAGACCCTCCTCCTCCTCCTCCTCCTCCTCCTCCTCCTCCTCCTCCTCCTCCTCCTCCTCCTCCTTCTCTTCCTCCTCCTTTCCTTCTCTTGCTTCTATTACTCCTCTTCCTCCTCGTTTGATTTACACTTTGTTTTCTCTCTCTCTCTCTCTCTCTCTCTCTCTCTCTCTCTCTCTCTCTCTCTCTCTCTCTCTCTCTCTCTCTCTCTCTCTCTCTCTCTCTCTCTCTCTCTCTCTCTCTCTCTCTCTCTCTCTCTCTCTCTCTCTACGCATTAAAAGTCAGAAGAAGGAAGAAGCACTGATGGTATTCCAATTACGTGAGAGAGAGAGAGAGAGAGAGAGAGAGAGAGAGAGAGAGAGAGAGAGAGAGAGAGAGAGAGAGAGAGAGAGAGAGAGAGAGATGAGTTAAACCAGAAGACCATGACGAAGTGTGGAAATAAGAAGACTGATGAAATGAAAAGACGTGCAATAAGAGATGAAATAAAAGAAATATCAAATTTAATTAGAGAGAGAGAGAGAGAGAGAGAGAGAGAGAGAGAGAGAGAGAGAGAGAGAGAGAGAGAGAGAGAGAGAGAGAGAGAGAGAGAGAGAGAGAGAGAGAGAGAGAGAGAGAGAGAGAGAGAGAGCATTTACACCTCTAATAAAATGAATAGGTAAAAGAACGAAAGAAAAAGAAAACAGAGAGAAGGAAACAAAATAGACGGATAAAAAGAAAATAAGGAGACTTAATAATAAAGAAGAAGAGAAAAATAAAAAAATATAGAAAAAAAGATAGAAAGACGAAAAAAGGGAATAAAGAACGAAAAGGGAAGAAATAACAAGGAAAGGGAGAAGAAAGAGGAGGATTAGGAGTAAGAAGAGGAGAAGGAAGAGGGAGAGGAGGAGGAATACCTGCCTGATGGACCACTAATCAATGAAAGGTCTTCAAATTCCTAATGAAAGTCATATGGAAGCCGCAGAGGAAGTGACCAGAGAGGAAATTATAATGATGGAAGGAGGGACTGAGGGAGTGAGTGAGGGAAGGAACGAACAGAGGCTAAGAGAGAGAGAGAGAGAGAGAGAGAGAGAGAGAGAGAGAGAGAGAGAGAGAGAGAGAGAGAGAGAGAGAGAGAGAGAGAGAGAGAGAGAGAGAGAGATAATTAACAGTGAGGGGAGAATAGATAAGGGTAGACAGTAAGGAAGGATGGGAAGGGGAAGGGAAGGAAGACAGTAGAGAGGGAAGGTGGAAGAGAGAAAAAAAATAGACAGAAGGAATGGATAAATTTGATAGTGTGTGTGTGTGTGTGTGTGTGTGTGTGTGTGTGTGTGTGTGTGTGTGTGTGTGTGTGTGTATGTGTGGGTGTCGGTGAACTTAAGACTAAGATGTGATAAATGAATGACGTTATGGAAAGGAAAAAAATGAAGTCAAAGAACGAAAAAAGAAAAAAAATCCTCCTTCCGATTAAGTAAACACGAAAAACAAAATAAGAAAAAAAAAAAAGCAGGAAACTCATTCATTAACTTCAAAAAATACCACTTAAACACCAATTAACCATAAATGAACCAGTCTTTAACAAAACAAAGCATAAAAACCGAAAAAAAACACGCGAGAGAGAGAGAGAGAGAGAGAGAGAGAGAGAGAGAGAGAGAGAGAGAGAGAGAGAGAGCGCAGTATCGGAAGACCCACCGTCACCCTACCCTTACTTGGCTTTACCTAAGAGGAGTAGGAGATCAAAGATGGGACCCCACCACCTCTTGCCTCTAACCTCCTCCTCTTCATCCCTCTTCCACTCATCGGCAAAGCAAGTACGAGGGGCGAACGTGGGGACGTGTGGGCGTGGGCGTGAAATTGATTATAAAAGCTTCCTGGGCCTGCTTTGTCTTGCTTCGGTTAATTACTTGCAGCTCAATACCTTTTCATGGCTAATTA
>NC_059298.1:3515553-3528053 GCF_017591435.1 Portunus trituberculatus
TGCTCTCTACTCGTACTCTTGGCCCTCGACGTGCTGGGTACTGTGTGTGTGTGTGTGTGTGTGTGTGTGTGTGTCATACGAGGTGGGCAAGCACACAAACAGGGAGGCAAGTAAGAGAGAGAGAGAGAGAGAGAGAGAGAGAGAGAGAGAGAGAGAGAGAGAGAGAGAGAGAGAGAGAGAGAGAGAGAGAGAGAGAGAGAGAGAGAGAGAGAGAGAGAGAGAATAGAAAGGCATAAGTAGAAACTCACACACACACACACACACACACACACACACACACACACACACACACACACACACACACACACACACACACACACACACACACACACACACACACACACACACACACACACTTGCTTCACATCCCCGACCTTTTGTGTCTGTCAAGCGACCCAGCGAGCCGTCCATTGTCTCTCCACAGGCCGCTGAGATCGGAAACCTCCCAAGACGCCTCTGGTACGAATATTTCACAATTCTCAGTCAATAGCGCTCGCAGTTTCATTGTGGCGCCGCTAAGTCTCCTGCTAATGGTCGCAGCGCGGGGCTCCAATCGTCGGAATGCACCATTGATAATCTATACTTGTTTATCTAATGGCCCATATCCACTAACATTAATATGATGCCTACGGAAAATGAAAAAGAAGGTAAGCATCGCAGCCTCCACGCAGTTAGTTATGCAAAATGAGTTAACGAGGATAGCTGGGTAATGCATCTGGAAAAAAAGAGTTTGCGGCCAATGGAGCATTAAGTCGCCTGATGGGTAGTGGTGGTGGTGGTGGTGGTGGTGGTGGATGTGGTGATGGTTGTGGTTGCGCTAAGTGTGGCGCTCTGTGATGCGTGTTTGCTTCCACTTTGTTGCCCTGCAGTGTATCGCTTCCCGCTTTTTTTGTTCTTTATTTGTGATCTTTTCTACTTTTGCTTCTTCCGATTATCTGTTTTTTCTTGCTTTTCTCCCTTTTCTTCCTTTACTTCTTCCTTTTTCACACAGTATATCACTTCTTGTTTTTTTTTTCTTTTTTTCTGATCTTTTCTACTTTTGCCTCTTCTGATTATCTTTTATATTTTATTTTCTCGCTTTCCAGTTTTAGTATCTTGACATATCTCTCATTTTCATTTAGCTATCTTGTTTAATATTGACTCATTTCTTAGTCTCTCCTGTTATTTCTTAGATTTGTGGCCTCTGAACTGGAAATATGACAATGGCTCTTTACTTGTTGATATATTAGCTGTATGTATGGATAAACGATTTTCCTCTATCAAACCAGTAGCGGTCTTGGTTATCTTTACTAAGTTGTATACCTCACCAGTTTAGCAATGTCGTTTATTTATCCTCGCCACTCTTGCCTCCCTTCCTCCCTCTCCCATGCCTGTCCTGCACCCACACTGCCCTAATCTCCCCTACCCACTGGTTTCATCTGCCTTAATGGTCTATTAATTACAAGACCTTGCTGCGATATGTTCACACAAGGAGCCCATTCTTAGTGTAGACCCGACCCTTGCAGCCCCTCCTCCGCCTCCCTGTGGTCCCTGTCCTCCTCCTTGCCCCTCTCGCACCCACCGGCAGGCCCTCAGGCATGGAAAACAAGAGAGAGAGAAAGAGAGAGGGTGGACAAGAGTGGAATGCGTGGGAGAGTTGCGACGGACATACAAAAAAGGTAAAGGAGGGGAGTGAAGCGTATAAGCACAACACACGGACACACGGACACGGACGGAGCTCAGACGATGATTTTTCCCTCTACCTGTGTTCCTCTCCATGGCTCTCCCTCGCCTCTCCCGCTCCTCCCTCGCCTCCTCCTCCCTCGCCCGTGAGATGAGGCATTAATGAAGTGGGGAAATATTGATTATTGGTCAGCTGAGGGACTGTGGTGACCGTGCAGGAACCGGTTAGTGCGAGAGCTTTCTCAGGCGCCTTCTAAACGAGTCCAGTGGTGCCTAAGAGAATGAGTGGAAGGGAGGCAGGGAGGCATGGCAGAGGTAGAATGGACACACAGACCGAGCTGGAGTTCCAATAGCGATCTGTGTTTTACGTTCAGACTGATTTGTTGATTTGATTTTCCAGTCTGGTTGTTTTGCGTTCATTGGTATAGGATGTTGGAGTAGTTATAGATCGTGTCTACTTTGTCATTCAATTCTTTTTATGATTATTACTGTCTTGTGTGGTAAGATACGGGAGTTCATTTGCTTACATTTTATTTCGTTTGTCTCTCTTTTCAGGTTTTGAATTCGCGTCCTGTCCGAAATGGTTGACCTACTCGTGACACTCTAAAAAGAATAAGTAGGTACACTATTCCCGTAAAATGCACCAGTATATGAACAGACTTGTGTGTGATAACCTGTTTCATCAACCTTGCCGGGCACTGACACCTGCAGCTTCATTTGGTATGTACGTACACTTTCCGTTTAGTTGTGTATTTAAGGAAACTGCCTTTTTAAGAAGTTCCCACTCTTTTATCTACAAGTAGTTTCTTTTCACTAAGTATTCTGTCATTTTTACGTCTTTTTATGTACCGTGTGGAAACTCATATATTTCATCATAAGTAAGCGAACATTACCTAAATAAAGGTTTAAATGAGAAATAGTACGATGATATAAACTGAACTTCCAAATTAAAGGTAGGAAATAGATATAAAGGAAACTATGATGACGCTCATGATTAGAGGTAAGGGAAGGAACAGAACTAAGGTACGAACAGCTCACGTCATGCTGTGGCTGTGCGGGTCTCCTTCCGCATGTTGTTTGTGAGAGTGGCGCGGTGCGGGTGTTTGTGTCTAGAGGGCGGCACTGTTTTGTTCCGCCTTAATGAAACGCTGAGGCTTTGTGATCTGTCGCTACGCCAAGTGAAATACCATTGATCCAGAGAGAGAGAGAGAGAGAGAGAGAGAGAGAGAGAGAGAGAGGATCAGAGGTAGTAAATAAAACTTGGGATATCACCCTCTCTCTCGTCTAACCCCCACCAAAGAAAAACCCCCATCCTCTCCCTCCCTCTCAATTCCTGAGGCTGAAGAAGAGGAGGAAAAAGAGGGAGGGGAGCTGGAGGAAGGGAGAGAGGGAGGGAAGGAGGGAGGGAGAGCGGTGCAGCCTTCCAAACTCAGGCTGGACACAAATGAAGTTTTCCAAGTGTCGCTCTGCCTCGCATACTGAGTTGAGCCGAGCCCGGGGGAGCCTCGCGGTGGACACTGGACGAGGGGAGCCAATTTCAGTCTTGATTTGAGAAAGGATATGTTTTTTTTTACTAGACTTCCTTCTCCATTCGAATCACGAGTTCAGGGAGCAGAGGAGGGAAGGGAGAAGGGAGGAATGGAAGTAGAATAGAGAGAGGGATTGGAGAGAGGGTACAGGGATTTGGTAGTCTATAAATTGGATAAGTTGTTCATTAGACTCTGTTTGGGTCGCTTAGTTAAGGTCTGATCTCGTGTTCCGTTCCTGCATTTTAAAAAGGAGTGGGTGTTTATGCAAGTCTCGGTTTGTTTGGATTCGTGTTTATTGATTTTCTTTCTCCTAATTTTGCTATCCTTGTTACTGGTAATGCTGTATCAGATGTAACTTTAAGATATGCAGTGCTTTTAATACGTGATGCGAATATATTGTCTTGAATGCATTTTGATAATTAGTGGATATGTTTACACACACACACACACACACACACACACACACACACACACACACACACACACACACACACACACACACACACACACACACACACACACACACACACACCGCGTAGTGTAGTGGTTAGCACGCTCGACTCACACTCGAGAGGGTCCGGGTTCGAATCCGGAGGCGGCGAGGCAAATGGGCAAGCCTCTTAATGTGTGGCCCCTGTTCACCTAACAGTAAATAGGTACGGGAGGTAACTCGAGGGGTTGTGGCCTCGCTTTCCCGGTGTGTGGAGTGTGTTGTGGTCTCAGTCCTACCCGAAGATCGGTCTATGAGCTCTGAGCTCGCTCCGTAATGGGGAAGACTGGCTGGGTGACCAGCAGGGGTGACCAACATACACACACACACACACACACGAAATCCTCCCCATGATCTTTGAGGGGTGAGAGAGAGAGAGAGAGAGAGAGAGAGAGAGAGAGAATGACAAAATGGAACGGGAAATAAGGGGGAGACATAAAGGAGGATGAGACAAGTTATGAAGCAAGAATATTTTAGAGATTGGAAGAGGGGAGAGTGATGGAGGGAGAGATAGAAGAGAATGCGACGAGAGAAGTGAAAGGAATGAGACTTTTATTGACTCATTCGTTTTGGCACTACTCTTCAATTCGCCCCCTCCTTTTTTTTTTTTTTAGCCTTTAGGATTCTTATGATGTCAATTGTGGCGAGAATTCCAACACTTTTGACGCGATCGTAAAGTGCGTGTATTTATTATTGCGTGGTGATAGTTTACATACAGCTGGAAGTCCTGTGTGTTTGATATTCAGCTGTTGTAGTGGAGTGACAATGGCTCTTCACATTTACCTTCTTCTGAGCCAGGTTGTGTTTTGTTTTGAGCGCGAGATCTTACACCACATCTACTGTAGACGCATGCATTGAGAAACTACTCGTGTATTTAGTGTATAGGTGGCTATTTACTGTATGTTATATCGTCACGTTCAAGTCTGGAAGTGTGATGCATTCTCTTCCATCATCTCTACCGTTTTCCCTCAGTCTTAATCCCTTAATTCAGCACCATGATACGTTTCTATATTTATTCTACTTACTATTTGGTGATTTTCTACAGCTTCAGGAACTTATGTTGGGATTGAAATAATGAAGACTGTGGCCATTAATCTTCTGACCTCCATAGACCCTTTCCTAATGTAAATAAAATCGTCTAATCATACCCAAAACTTATGGTAAAAATGCTTTCCGGTACTGAATGGATTAAGTCGTTTGATCTGCCAACAGTCCTCATAAAAAAAAAACATGAAAACTGAGGGATTCTAAAAAAAGTAAAACAGAATAAAAATATTTGAGAATTTAAGATTGAAGGAAAACATAAAATTCTGAAAACATAAAATTCTGCCAAAGAGTGTTGAGTTTTTACCGATCCAATGCAGAGTGATAAAGTGGTGAGAAGACAAAGTAAATAGATAGAGAGAGAGAGAGAGAGAGAGAGAGAGAGAGAGAGAGAGAGAGAGAGAGAGAGAGAGAGAGAGAGAGAGAGATCTGATTATAAAATTTGATACGATGATCTGGAAGAAACGAGCCAGAGAGGATAGAAGAGAAGGGCGTCTGATCGTCTTACGCTGAGGTTGATGGCAATGACACAAGTAAGGAGATTAGTTGTGAATTACCTAAGAACAATGATCTTTTGATATCTGAGCACTCTAATGTGGTGTACAGGAGAACTTTGCGAGATCTACACCATCATCCCCTTATTCACACCTATATTTATGACTTGTAATTGACTCACACCGCCCGACCCAGGTTTCGGAACTTTACCGGGCACATGGATGGAGTGTAGTGGTAATAACAATGCATGAAGAGGATATGAGGCATTAACAAGCACACAAATGGTCTCGGTGACAGCTGGTGGTGGTCAAAATCCTTCGTCGTCAGGGCAACACTAATCTTTTCTAACCTATGGTAATATGGTCGAATAACGCCACCACTCGTATGGGATTTTGGGTCTTAGTTCGTGTGCTATCGTATCACTGTATGGACACAAGGGTCATATTATGTTAGGAGTCTTTTAGGGAAGAACAAATGTGCTCCCTCGCCGATGGAAAGAGGCGTAAACAGAGCGTAGATTAGTTGTACACACTCGCACGACGGTTCCCTTCTCCCCTCAGTACATGGCGAGACTGGACCACTTAGAGGAACCTTGATATTTTTTCTTTTACATCTATTCATCATATAAAAATTAACCTCATAACTATTAACAGATCAACGATTATCGAAAACCAGAGCGTAGATTAGTTGTACACACGCCCATCAGTACATGGCGAGACTGGATCAACGATAATTGAAAACCTTGAACTTTACCCATGGGTCATTTTGCCCACTGAATGTAGTGACGAGAATTGGTTATACATCTACGACTCCCTCTGGCTTGGGTGTGAGCGGCGTCCCCTCAGCCCTTAGCATCAGGATTCCGGGCGTGAACGGTCAGTTACGCCTGTCTGGCATCGTGTCCGCCTCCTCCTCCTCCTCCTCCTCGTAGTCGTCGTCGTGGCCGCGCTCAGAGACCTCCTTTATTGGCCACTTATCACCTCGCACTCTCCCTCCCTCGGTCGCTCCAGCACGTCTCGCTCACCCTCAAGTAAAACCCTGAGTGGCTCCTCCTAAAGACTCAACTTCTCACGGGGAAAGTGCGACTCAAATGAAAAGAATCAAGCAGCGTCGGAAGTGAGGTGGCGGTGCTGCATGGGGAGAAGAAATTCAGTGTCTCGCGATGTTTCTGACGCGGACCTTCGACCAGAGGACAGAGGACGATCTCGCTAGGAATGTGTCCGAAGATTTACCGTCGTGCGGGGAGGAGGAAAGTCGGTGTGATGGTCCACTTATTGATACAAAGTGATCATGTGTGAAATTTATCGTCGGCTGGGGGTGGACATGACTTCCGACGTGAGCTAAGGAAGGCAACACGGATTTTTATTGTGGTGTTTATGGTCTAAGAGAGAGAGAGAGAGAGAGAGAGAGAGGGTGGTGGTGGTGGAGGAGATGTATAGGGAGGGAAGGAAGAGCGTGAGGAGAAGGCGAGGGAAAGGAAGGGAAAGGAGCACTCGTGTCCATTTCCTCTGATTGGTATACACATGTTCTTTCTGTCCCTTCCTTCCCTCGCTCCTGCTCTCTCTCTCTCTCTCTCTCTCTCTCTCTCTCTCTCTCTCTCTCTCTCTCTCTCTCTCTCTCTCTCTCTCTCTCTCGCTGGACCGGAGTTTTATACACAATTTTTTTTTTCCGACAAGATATTTCGCGATTTTTTCTTTTCTTATCTGTTTTATAGTATGTTGCCTTTGTGTTATGGATGCGCGATTTAGTTTGCTTCCTCACGCCCTTCATGAGAATTTTCAGGTTATTTATTTTTATTTTCGTTGATCGATCATTCCTTTGCGTTGTGGAAGTGTGATCAGTGTGTACTATTGTATGTATCAGTGTGTTGTTTGTTGCGTAATCACGGTGAACACAAGGGATAGGAACCACTGGTGAATGACACAAGGGTCTTGAAAACAGTGCAAGATGGAAAAAAAAAATACATGTTTAAGAGAGAAAAATATAATGTCAAACGAATTTCTAATCTAAACTTGGGTTGAATTACGGTTGAAATAATATTATTTCTACTAAAAAAGAGGACACTACAAAGAGGAAGGGAGAGCGGATGAGGAGCGGAGGGTCGTGGTGTGCATGTGTCATCTGGTTGAGGTTCACTGAAGAGACACGAGACTGTGATGAATTAGTAATGAAGACATGTAGTACATTAACCGCAACTGAACCACAACTGAGCCGCGTCGTGATGTATTGATAAAGCATCAAGTGAAATAAGCTCGAGGCGTTATTCAATATTATCACATCATTACCAGTAGTAGAGACATTGTATTAGCACTTAGCGTTAATTCCTCATTATTTCCTTAACTATCAGCCACTTGCGTCCCTTACCAAGTCACCTCCCTTTGAAAACGTAAATTATTAAACTTCTGCCATACCCTCAAGTACTATGCACACTTATTACTTACCACTACCAGCGTCCCCGCCAAGGCCCCTTCATCATTAATACAGGGTACAATATCACAGCTCATAGCGAGAACTTCCTGTTGGCGGCGGGTGTGGCTGCGGCAGTGGGTGTGTGGTGAGGGCTATTGATCAGTGGCTGGCGTTGCACTATTAATGGTTATTCCAAATGTCAGGCGAAGGCTTGGGAGACTCGCCCGGCCTGCCATTGGTCATGTGGAACCCGACCTCCTGACCTCGCCATCCCACCGTACGATTTTCAACCTTCTGCAGGAGTGGCTAGGAGCGAAATGGGCTTGCTTTCTCCGGCTCAGTTTTGGGTCACCTCCGTCACCGCTGACAGCCGATTCCAGGCCCAGTGCGCGGGTGTGCAAGGGCGCCTCTCCTTGGAGGCGTCCCTGCATCATTTGTGGTGGGAAAAAAGTTGATGTTAGCATTGGAAATTAGTGAATATATTCGGCCGCGCTGGAGGTCAGTTGTGCATTATAGAGGAGGTTTTACCATTAAATGTGTGAGCAGCATTTGTCGATGGGGGTGAGGGTGAGGGGAAGGGCAGCTCCAGCGCCACTCCCTCCCTCTCTCCCCGACCCCCCCTAGGGACTGTTGGCTCCTCCTCGGCCCGCCGGGTGATGGAGTACTCGCGTGATTCCTCCTCCGCCGCGGACTCTGTATTTATGATGTAATTATACTCTGGATATTAACAATTATGGTGTCCTGCAAGTTTATTTCACCGCTTTTTTCTTCATGTATGTCCAGCAAGTTTTTGTTCGTCTTTGACCTTCAATATTTTTTTTTACAGTGAAATAACTGAGTGGAAATTTACTTTCCATCCCGTTACTTCTTATCGGCGTTGCAAGAGGTGGTACTCCCGCCACGGCAGCAACTGGTCGTTGCCTCTCGTAAGAACAACAGGTGGTAATCTGCTAAGTTCTTCGAGTCAATTAATTTCCATCTGCGCGAAGTGACAGCGGCACGGTCTGCTGCCTCCACAAGCGGTCAGCGGCACTACCCTCCCCGCGCTCACCTCATCTCGCCTCCTGACCTGACCACGAACACCCGAGGCTCCCAGACGTGATCGCATTAAAGGAGTGCCCATCAATATTGTATTCAGATAACATCGACTTGAGTCTGGTTCTTCTTCATGTCGATAACAGCGTACAAAACGTTACTAAAATTGAAAGAATGATGCGCTGTGAAAATGCAATAACAAGAGAAAAAAAATGAAGTGAAAGATATTTCAAATATGAGTAAATAGATTTTGATAAGAAAGACTCAAATACTAAACGAACTGTTAAAATTTGCTCAAAATGATGTGAAATGAACATGACGGTAAAAACGATTGAAAAGTGACCTGAACTAGAAGTATGACGTAGGTTAATGACAACAAAATGATGCTTTTTTGTGAACGACAGAAGAAAAAAAGTAAGAAAGTGAGAGAATGACGTGCATTGAAGTATACGATTTAGAGACACGAATAGAAAAGAAAAGAGAAGTGAAAGTATGACATGTACATAATGAAGACGACAAATTGATAGTTTTCCTTCTAACATGTCGTCTGTGTCGCAACGGCCATGCTCAAGTAATAGAAAGCTGGCCAGGGAAGGGAGGGGGGAAGGAGTAGAGGCGTCCAGCGTTTATAACCTTACCCTCCTGTAATAACTCGCCGTGAGCTTGGCCATTGTTCAAAGCTGATTGAGAAGAAATAAATAGTGGCAATTGATTTCCTATGGAGAGTGAGTGAGTCCGGGTGGCGGCAACTATGACTCTGCTGGGCTGGCCGGGCTGGTTGGAAGTTAATAATGGAGGCGATTATTTGCCGCTAAAGAGCTATGATGTCACTCCCTCGGGCAGCTCAGCGTAAAAACCTATTAAAGTTGAAATTGCTCCTTGCTGTGTGTTATTCACGCCGGTTACTTTTATTGTTTTTTCGCTGGTATTCAGAAACGCTTTGCTCTTTCACCATGACTATTTTCCAAAGGGTTTAGTTGAATATGTTCATGTTTTTAAGGGTATTTTTATGGTTCAAGTGATAGCTTGGCAAGATTTCTAGTTTATCATAAAGAAAAATTGTCTTGAAAACTCTACTCGTAGTCTCTATGGCCTTGGAAAATTGACGTAGTGAGAGAACAAGGCGTTTCTGAATATGGCCGATTAAAGGCGACTTTCATTGATGCCGGTGGGAGTCGTGCGCGATGGTGAGGGAACCGTGACAAGCCTCGGAGCAGCGCAGCCCAGCAGGCCCCGTGCAGCAGTCCAGCCTCGTTGTGACGCTGAATTATTGTTCCTCGTATATTTATTATTCACAGTTTATGGGCGAACGAAGTGTTTTGAAATATCGCTTACTGATTTTTCTTCTCCCACCCTCCTCTCTCTCTCTCTCTCTCTCTCTCTCTCTCTCTCTCTCTCTCTCTCTCTCTCTCTCTCTCTCTCTCTCTCTCTCTCTCTCTCTCTCTCTCTCTCTCTCTCTCTCTCTCTCTCTCTCTCTCTCTCTCTCTCTCTCTCTCTCTCTCTCTCTCTCTCTCTCTCTCTCTCTCTCTCTCTCTGAGTTGCAACTTGTGTGAGGAAAAGATAAAAACGAGCGTGGACTTGATGTATTCTCTAATGAAGGCAAGGAAAACCACCCGCTTGTCATATTTCCAGACGAATGAGTCGATAAATAAGAGCAGAATGTGTACCTGGGACTGTGAGAAAATGCCGTCCATTGCCCGGTGTGGTGGCAACCCTCACGCCCCGCCATAAAGGCTTCATTTGCACGTATTAATTGGAGAGAACCGTTCCTCCATTCCCCTCCCACCTCCCCCTTTCTTCCATCTCCCCCTCCCTTCCCTCCGCCGCCTACCCTCCATTGGTCTTACCCTCCGTTCTTATTTTTCCTTCAGCCTTGTCCACCTCATCTTTTTACTGACTTTTTCTCCTCTGCTCCTCCTCCTATTCCTGCTCTTCTTCTTCTTCCTCCTTCTCCTCCTCCTCCTCCTCCTCCTCCTCTTCCTCGTTCTCTTCCTCCTTCTCGTCTCAGAATTTTTGTTTTTAAATCAATTCACTTCATTAAAATATTTTTCTCTTTCTCAGTAATGCATCGCTGGAGTTTTCTTTCTTTTTTGTCCACCCTACACACTTTTTTACATTTTCCTTCACGGCTTTATCATATTACATAATTCTTCCTCATCCTCTCACCTTGCTCTCTCACTCGTGGTAACCTCTCACCCCTCCTCCTCCTCCTCCTCATCCTCTCTCTCTCTCTCTCTCTCTCTCTCTCTCTCTCTCTCTCTCTCTCTCTCTCTCTCTCTCTCTCTCTCTCTCTCTCTCTCTCTCTCTCTCTCTCTCTCTCTCTCTCTCTCTCTCTCTCTCTCTCTCTCTCTCTCTCTCTCTCTCTCTCTCTCTCTCTCTCTCTCTCTCTCTCTCTCTCTCTCTCTCTCTCTCTCTCTCTCTCTCTCTCCTTCACCCTTCACCTCCTCCCTTCCTCTTCTCGTCCTCCTCCCTTTCCTCTTCTCGCTCTCCTCTTGCCTCCCGTCCCTCCCACCCTCTTCTCCCTCACCCCTCACCCTCAGTACACCCTCCCCATCCTCTCCCCTCCTGCAGCAGCCTGACTAAAACAAAAGGGTCACTACATGAAGGGGGTGAATTATTGAACACCGGGCAGCTGTAGGTTCTCTTGAGAGGGTCCAGTGACGCTCGCCCTCCATGGACCTCCTCTTTTGTCGCCACCACCGCCACTACTTTTCTGCCACTGCTACCTTTACTAACCTAACCCGAGATGTGTAGATTAGGGAAATGAATAAATTGTAGGGGGTAAGAAAGCCACAGAATGAAGGAGACGTTTATTTCTGTAATGTTTCAAGGTTTCCCTCTGTGTTTTCTCATTTTTACGATCTACTAATAGGGTGATGTGATACTAATGTCGTTTTAGTTTCTGCCTTCCAGTCTTATTCTATGCTGTCATGCTGTCGTCAGTCTCAGTATAATTGCGTGGAATTGATGCCATGTTTGTTGTTTGCGTAAGTCGTGCAATGTTCCTCCTTTGAGATGCTGGTGTTTGTGCTGCAGAGGAATTACTAGCGAGGTGTACCGTTTCTTTCAGGTTGAAGGAGTTGCAGAGAGGTGCATTCCCTTCTCCTCCCTTCTCTTCCTTAAAAATTATGAGTATTAGATGCGTGTTCTCTGATTGTTTTCCTCTTTTTCTCCCTTCTTTCATTCCCAGCTGTTGTTCCTCCATGAGAGACTCCTATTTCACCGGCAAAATGGACGAAGATGAGAGAGAAACATTGACTCCTACTCACCATTATTGCAAATTACGACAACCGCTCGCCTCAAACTAGGAATACCTGTCGCCGTAACACGAAGGTTAACTGGGAGGCGAGAGATAAAGAAGATAAGCAGAAATAACAAGCCATCACGCGGTAAAAGATTTTCACTCGGATAACTCTTAACCCGAAGAAGGTGCAGACGCAAAGATGCCGCCTAGAAATGTATCTCTGAGTAATAGGTTTGAGTCAGGCTATCCCATCGAAGGCGTGCAGGGAGGGAGGACATCACGTGGCTGGATGCTATGATACTTTTCCTGGCCATGGCGCTGAAGATGAGACGCCGTGAAATACAAATATATGCTGAGTAATATTGTTTGGTCAGGATAGCTTGAAGAAGGTGTTAACGAAGAGACAAACCGCTGCTCTTAAACATTCACTGACCTACGCTAACCTAACCATATGTTACCTAGCCTGATGTCACTTAGTCAAATCTTACTTGATCTAGGTTGAGCTAACATAATGGAAAACTCATAGGTCTTACTAAACAAGGCCAAACCAAGCCCTACCTTACCTCGCCTTGCCTTACCTTGCCTTACTTTA
>NC_059298.1:3540553-3550553 GCF_017591435.1 Portunus trituberculatus
TTCCTTTCCGTCTCTTGTACCCACCACCAACACCTATATTATGGCCCCTATTCAGAAACACTGTTCTCTCCCTACGACAATTTTCCAAGGCCACAGAGACAACTAGTTTTATTTTCAAAGCAATTTCTCCTTTTAGTTAATTAGAAATCTTGCTTATCCATCACCATAATCATAAAAATACCTTAAAAACACGAGTATCTTCAACTAGAGTCTTTGAAAAGTAGTAGTGGTGGTGAGAGAGCAGAACGTTTAAGACTACTGGCCAATTTGCTCCTCCGTACTTTCTTCTTACTTTATAACTCTTTTATTTCCCGCATTTTTTTTTTTGTTAAATTTCTCAAACAGTACCGTAGTTCTTTCTCTCAAGCTTGTTCTTCGTTTCTGACAAGCATATTTCCTTCTTTTCCCTCCCGTATCTCCCTTTTTAAGCAACTTTAAGCAGCTCCAAACTCCTCATTTCCTCACAAGCATCACCCTTTTCTATCTCCCTCCCCGCCTCTCATCTCTCTCTCTCTCTCTCTCTCTCTCTCTCTCTCTCTCTCTCTCTCTCTCTCTCTCTCTCTCTCTCTCTCTCTCTCTCTCTCTCTCTCTCTCTCTCTCTCTCTCTCTCTCTCTCTCTCTCTCTCTCTCTCTCTCTCTCTCTCTTTCTTTCCTTGCTCTAACATACCCTTTTCCACCAATCTCCCTGCCTCCCTGTCTCTCTCTCTCCCTCCTTCCTTGCCCTAACATTCTCGGGACACACATCAACTAACCACGTCTCCCGAGCGACACCCTCCATCCGGTCCTGGGACGTTCGCTACCGCAACACCCACAACAAGACCCCGGGACTCGCCGCAGCCTCTCAAGCCACATACAGGAAGCGCGGGAGTCCAAACTTCGGGTGCCGGGGAGTGCTGTGTGGCGTACCATCAGTGGCCGCGGGGATGGAATGGGGGGTAGGCGCTGCGAGGTGGGACTGCTGTGGGTACGGCGTGGGAACTTTTTAGTCTCTTGGGTGTGTGTGTTGGTCGTGGGATTGGTAGTGGTGGTGGTAGGGATGGTGGAGTTTGCTTGAAGTGATGCTGGGTTTAAATATTTGGTGTCTGAAGTTATAGTGTGGAGGTTTGATTGGTTTTTGGCTTATTCTGGGTGAGTTTTTTGTGGCTCTGGGTGGATTTGTGGTGTGTGTGTGTGTGTGTGTGTGTGTGTGTGTTAGGTTCTGGGCTGGTGTAGAAGGGTTGTCTGATTATACTACGACGGTTGTTTTATTTCACACATACGGCTGTAGCTGCTCTTCATGAATTTTAGATTTGTGGTAAGCATCCTAAATGTTAAGTAAAAGAGCATTTCTTTTATTACGAAGAGCGGCCAAGGACAAGAAAATGTATTAAAATGTTTCTTTTATAATTATACTTTCTGCAAAAAAAAAAAAAAAAAAAAAATATATATATATATATATATATATATATATATATATATATATATATATATATATATATATATATATATATATATATATATATATATATATATATATATATATATATATATATATATATATATATATATATATATATATATATATATATATATATATATATATATATATATATATATATATATATATATATATATATATATATATATATATATATATATATATATATATATATATATATATATATATATATATATATATATATATATATATATATATATATATATATATATATATATATATATATATATATATATATATATATATATATATATATATATATATATATATATATAATTAGATTAGCAAAAGATCAGAAGAAAGGGTCAATTTAGCTTATTGCAAATCCTATGTACCGAAAATACAAGAAAAGAAAAGATAATCCCACCTTGACCTTCCACACACATGGTCATCCACACAAGTCAACCCTTTCACCTCCTGCGTAATATAACCCTTTCCTCATCATCGCGCTGGGCCAGACATGGACGTTACGAGCACCACTACTCACCGCGGCGTGGAATTAATAATGCCCCCACCGTGTGATGGACAAATCAATGAATATCAAGGACTGTGTTAATGAGGGCGGCGCCCCTTGAGGTCCCGGCGCCGTGGCCACCTCCTCCCACACCTGGTGCTCTCCCAACGGGGCGCGACGGCCGAGAGTGGACAGGTGATTAAGTTTAGATGCCGCGGGGAAGGTCAGTGGTGGCGGGTGGGAGCAGCGGAACTTTTGTGATGGAAGGGCTGCGGGGAGAGTGTTAATTATGCATGGTGGTTATATTACTTTCACCATTGTGGGATAACCAAGGCCAGTGTGCTTTGTTTCTGTCTACGCTGCTTGTTTATTATATAGAGTAATGATATACGGACGCTGACGAGTGGCTGGCTGTAGTTTCCGTCTATTTCCTACGAGAGAATGTATGCTTTACTTTCATTTGATATTGAGTAGACATTTTACTTATGGATGGTAAAAGAAGATTGATTGAAAGATGAAATGATAAGTTGGAAGGATGACATACAGCAAACGGGCAGCAGACACAGGGTAATAATGAATAATGAATAAATAGATAAAATCAATAGATGAATAAATTAATAAGTAAATAAACAAAAATAGATAAATAAGAAAAGTTTATGGTCTTCATTGGAATTGTAAGGACAGCGATAATTATAAGATTTCTTTCATATCCTATTTGCTTGTAGACATGAAGGAAGGAAGCCAAGAGAGAGAGAGAGAGAGAGAGAGAGAGAGAGAGAGAGAGAGAGAGAGAGAGAGAGAGAGACTTAATCTACCTGTTATATAATGTAGAAAATAGATGATTACTAGACTTTCAGAAACAAATATCAATCAATATACCTCTTAAAATGCTCCTTTACTCTTTTCGTAAAAAAAATATATCAGTGGGATACTTCAATGACCAACATACTGAAGCTCTTAAACCACCACCACCACCACCACCACCACCACCACCACCACTACCAGGGCTCATCTATAGACTAAAGGGAAGTAAATCACGGGAGACTTCGACCAACAGACAAATGCGTTAAAGTGTCTATGAGTTGCGAAGCTCGACCCAAAGCAGGAGGTGAGGGTGGTAGAAATATGCAGGGGGGGGGGGCGCGGGGTGAAGGGGTTGAAGAGGGGAGGAACGGGTGAGGGGAAACGAGGGGAAGGGGGCGACGTCTTGGGATCATTGGGGCTACAGAGTTCCCATCGTTTTAGTGGGTGACGGGGGCTGGGCTGGGCTGGGCAGGGCAAACTGAGGTAGAAATTTGGAAGGGCGACCGGAGACGAGGGGAAAAGGATATGCCTAAATATGTGAGAGAGAGAGAGAGAGAGAGAGAGAGAGAGAGAGAGAGAGAGAGAGAGAGAGAGAGAGAGAGAGAGAGAGAGAGAGAGAGAGAGGAAAGAAGGAAACTTGGGTGAAATGTGAAAGGGAGATCAAAGAGAAGGAGGAGGAAGGGAAGAGAGATAAAGACGATGGAGGAGTGAAGGAAACTGAGCGACAGTAACTTCCGCACCGCCAAGTTACACATGTGGACGCTGACGGTGACGAGGGAGGCCGAGGCGGTGGTGGCGGGTGGTGGTGGTGGTGGTGGTGGCGGTGGTGCTCGATAAGATTATGTTATGGTGGTGTTACTATTCCTCTAACTAATAATGGTGATGATAATGATAATGATGATAATGATAATGGTGAATGTAATGATGGTGTTACTGTTACTCTAATAATGGTGATGATGATGATGATGGTGATGATGATAATGGTGAATGTAATGATGGTGTTACTGTTGCTCTAATAATGGTGATGATGATGATGGTGATGGTGATGGTGATGGTGAAAAGACTGGTAATAAAAGTGATAATGAAAAAAAAGAGAACTTTCACTAATATAAAAGTAAATAAAAGCAATGCCTGATGTTAGATGAATATACTCTATTGAACTAACTTACCCTATAGGCATTCAAGAACGTACTTTATTGCAATTTGAAGAAGAAGTATAAATGATTACCCATGGAGTGTGTCTCTATTAATATCACTGTTTTTTTATATTATATTATATTAATTCTGATAATTGTGAGATGTAGAAATATACCATTCTTTTTGTTTCCTTGCATGTTTATATATATTTTTTATATATCTGTAAACACCTAAATTTCCCCCCTCCCTCCTTGTTTGATTCAACTCTTTTCATGTTTTTACTCCTATTTTACTCCTTTTATTTCTTCAAACTTGTAATTTCCTTTCCTCTTTTTTTTTTTTTATTTCTATTCAAGGAGGATTTACTCTTTTCCCTGTGTCCTCATCTGTCACTTTCCTTCCTCTCTCCACCTCGTTAACCCTTGCCCAGCGTCCCTCTTCATCATCCTCTCTCTTCCCCTTCCTCTTTCATTGCCCACCGTGTCTTTGTTTATCACCCATTTTCAGCCTTTTTAGTTTCTGGCAAAGTTTGTAATGCTTTCCTTTTCCACTCATTTTTGTTTTGCTCGAGTTACCTTCGCAGTTGAGTTTTCTTTTCTTGTTATTTTTACACATTCTCTCTCTCTCTCTCTCTCTCTCTCTCTCTCTCTCTCTCTCTCTCTCTCTCTCTCTCTCTCTCTCTCTCTCTCTCTCTCTCTCTCTCTCTCTCTCTCTCTCTCTCTCTCTCTCTCTCTCTCTCTCTCTCTCTCTCTCTCTCTCTCTCTCTCTCTCTCTCTCTCTCTCTTCCTATCTTTATCTTTGCCATCTTTTCAACTAGACTTTAAAAATTCTTCGTTTCTTTCCATCTCTTCGCTTCTATTCCATTCTTTCTCTTATTCCCTCGCCTTGCTTTGCTTCTCTCTTCTTCCACCCTGCTTTACCTTTCTCATCATTCACCCATTTTTCTCTCCTTCCGTCATCCTCTCCTCCATTCAATCTTTCTTTCCATTTTTTACTTCAGTTTTCTCCCGTCCTTCCTCTTCCCTCCCCTGTTTCCCTCAGCTGATGCCTTACTGTCGGGTCCTCAGCGACGGGATTAAGGCGGTGACATCTTGCTCGACTACCGTAGCGTGGGAGGACGTGGGTGTGTATGGTGAGGAAGGAGTGGCTAGCGGGGTGTTGAGGGAGGCCGTGGTGATGACTGAAATGGCTGCAGGCTGGTATTAGTGGTGGTGTGTTGTGTGGGTAAGGAGGAAGTGGTGAAGTGGTTGGTGTGTGTGTGTCTGTGTGTATTTGTGTGTGTGTGTGTGTGTGTGTGTGTGTGTATGAGTGTGTGTGTGTGTGTGTGTGTGTGTGTATGAGTGTGTGTGTGTGTTATTAGGAGTGGAGGATTTGGTTGTAAAAGTGCTATGTGGTTTGTGGTGTTGTGTGTTGTGGAGCTGGGGTCTGACTGTCTGATTGGCTGACTGTCTGACTGGGATTTTAAGGGACAAAGGGAAAGAAATCCGTAAAAATAATATTCTAACCTAATCTAACCTAACGTAATGACATCATATGTACAAAACACGCCATAAATCCTTCTTAAATCAAAATATGTATACACTTCACCTTAAAATACATAATACTCTTTCATCTTCACTCTTGCATGACGAAAAGAAAAAAAAAATGAAATAACCAATATAAGAATGATATGAAAACTTAGTGGACACACAAAGAGATAATGACAGAAAGGAACACAATAAATAAAAAGAGAAAAAAAGGAAATAAATCGAGACACAGCAATCCGCGTAGAAAGTGAACGTTAAGAAAACCAAATGAAACAGATGTAGGGGAAGTATCGAGGAGGAGGGAGAGGAGGAGGAGGAGAGGGGGACGTGGGCGGCGGGGTGACATCCTATCTCGAGAGAGTGGGCGGCGGTGATGTGCAGGAAGGAAGCTGCTGTTGCTGATCTGCATACTTGTGGGGTGATTACTTCCCCTCTGCCTCCTCCTCCTCCTCCCTCCTCCTCCTCCTCCTCCTCCTCCTCCTCCTCCTCCTCCTCCTCCTCCTCCTCCTCCTCCTCCTCCTCCTCCTCCTCCTCCTCCTCCTAACACATGCTCCTCCTTCTACCAATTTCATTCCCGTTTCTCGTGCTGCCCATCTCTGCTTCCTCCTCTTCCGTCACTTTCTTCTTCTTCCTCCTCCTCTTACTCTTCTTCCTTTTCCTTGCCGCACCCTACCTCCTCCTTCTTCTTCTTCTCTGTGTATCCTTCCTCTCCTTTCTTCTTCCTCCTCCTCTTCCTCTTCTCGTCAGTTTTCATTGGTTGCGCGTGTGTGTCAGTCATGTTCTTATTCCTCCTCCTCCTCCTCCTTCTCCTCCTCCTCCTCTGGCTTTGTTTGATGGTTTGTTCTCCTCCATTTGTCTATTATTTTTTTTTTATGCTTATTCGAGTCTCTCTCTCTCTCTCTCTCTCTCTCTCTCTCTCTCTCTCTCTCTCTCTCTCTCTCTCTCTCTCTCTCTCTCTCTCTCTCTCTCTCTCTCTCTCTCTCTCTCTCTCTCTCTCTCTCTCTCTCTCTCTCTCTCTCTCTCTCTCTCTCTCTCTCTCATTATTATTATTATTATTATTATTATTATTATTGCAGTTTTCATCTTGTCTCCTCATTAATCAAGTGTCCGCTTCCAATGTTCCGTTTTCTACACATATATACCTCAACACATTCGTCTCTTTATGTGATTTATGTGTAGCGCCGTTTTTTTCCCTCCACCTTCCCTGACAAACATTTTCTAGCACGTCGTTGAAATAAATGATTAATGTTGTGATGTACTGCTGCTGATGTTTGGAGAGATACTCGTCATATTTCTGTGTGTGTGTGTGTGTGTGTGTGTGTGTGTGTGTGTGTGTGTGTGTGTGTGTGTAGTTGTGTTGGTAGGTGTTAGAAATGCATAGTGTTAAAAATATGCAGTTATAATTTGATTTCGCAGTATTTTTTTTTTATTTTACATATTTATATTTCTTATTTCTTTTGTTGTTGTGTTTCATTTCATTACATTTTCACATTTTTCACCAGCTGATGTAAAATTATGAATGTATGTTATCTTTTTATACTTTGTAGATCACGAAATGCACTTATTATTTCATTTCACTGCATACTTTTCATTCTATCTATCTATGTATTTTTTTTTAATTATTTTTCTTGTGTTTGCATTTCGTAACATATTTACATTTTTTTTGCACCCGCTGATGTAAAATTGTGAATGTATATTGATTTTATTACTATATAGGTCACGGTATTTTAATTCATGATTCTAAATGACAAATGAATGTGTGGGATCTCTTCAATATTACAATTTTCTGTATTATTTATCACAATATGCGTAACTTTTCGGAAGCGGTTAGTGTAAATAAATGAATCTGTTTTAATTCCAAATTCTCGATCAGCGGCATTATAACCATGGCTAGTTAAGAGAAATTGCCTTGATGTGTCTCGCTCTAGATGTGACTGTAACACTGGTTTGGGGAGGAGTGTGTTATGCTTCACGTGTTACATTTGTCTTCTCTTAACCCCTTCAGTACCATGACACGATTCCATATTCATTTTGCTTACTATTTGGTGGTTTTATACAGCTTTAGAAACTTATGTGGGGGATTAAAAATTAGTAAAATCTCTGGCCATTAATCTGTTGACCCCCATAGACCCTTTCTAGTGCAAGTAAAATCGTGTAATCATACCCCAAAATTCATGATAAAAATGCCTCTCAGTATTGAAGAGGTTAACTTTTTGACTGCTGATATCAACACGGCAATATTAGTCACATGAGCAAAAAATATAACGTCATCACTGGACTTGCTATTAATGCTGTCTTTCAAAGCCATTCCCTTAAGTTGCCGTAGACAACTTATTTACGCGAAGGGAAGAGAGTTACGGCCACAGGTACGAGCGTCACCCAATGATAGCGAGAGGCAGGACGGAAAGCGAGGAGGAGGACGATTAGGAGGAGGAGGATTAGGAGGAGGAGGAGGAGGAGGAGGAGGAGGAGGAGGAGGCGCGTGCGTGGGTAAAGGGAGGCGTGTATGAAATTACCCTCAGTCTCTCTCTTTAAGTTAACACCTCCCCTGCTTTCTCTCTCGCACTCCCCCTGCTTTCTCTTCCGCACAGGCCCTCCCTTTTCCTTCCCCAGCACCTCCTCTGTTCCTCCCCGCCTCACCTCTCCTGCTGCTACTGCTGCTGCTGCCTTCCTTTTCTGACAAGCCATCTGTTTCCTTACGCTCATCGCAAAGCAGGACTCCGGATCTGGCTGATTTTCGATGTCCCGCGAGAGAGAGAGAGAGAGAGAGAGAGAGAGAGAGAGAGAGAGAGAGAGAGAGAGAGAGAGAGAGAGAGAGAGAGAGAGAGAGAGAGAGAATAGTGCACCAGGAGGAAGTGGAAGACAGGATTGATGTGACATAAAGGAGAAATGCGAATGAGGAATGTTTCATGGTTGCTTATTTATCATGGAGGTTGTCTGATTTTTTTTTTTAATGTGCACGCGACACTCTCTCTCTCTCTCTCTCTCTCTCTCTCTCTCTCTCTCTCTCTCTCTCCGTGTGTGTGTGTGTGTGTGTGTGTGTGTGGTTGTTTGGGTGGCTGGGTAGGCGTCTGGGTGTTTAAATAATTGTGTTGTACGGTTTAAATTTGCTGATTACTACCATGCGCAACGTTGAACTTCCTTGTGGAGAGGACGGAAGTCAGTAAGCAAGCAAGCAAGTGAGGAAGGAAGGAAGGAAGGAAGGAGGGAAGGAAGACAGACAAGGCGGAAGGAAATAAGGGAGGGAAGGGGAGGTGAATGAGGGAGGAAATTAAGGAAGGAAGGAAGTGAGAAAGGAAAGGAGGGGAGAGAGGAATAGAGTAAGGAAAGACGGACGAAAGGGAGGAAAATAGAAAAAAAATATAGTAAGAACAGAAAGGGAGATATCAACAAATATAAGAAGGAAATCGAATGAAGTAACAGACACTAAAGAAAGGTAATAAGGAAGGGAAGGAGGGTGGGAGTGAGGTTCTATAAGGCATAGAAGGGAGAGAACAGAGATATATCAGCAAATAGAAGGAATACGAATGAAGCAAAAGACACGAAAGAAATGTAATAAGGAAGGAGGGAAGGAGGGAGGTTCTATAAGGCACAGAAAGGGTGGACTGGCAAGGGAGACACCGCGGTAATGTCCTGACGGTGAGGGAGACGAGTGTTAGGCTCTTGTGGCTGAGAGGTGAGGGGAAGCGAGGGGAGATTTAGGTCTTGTGGGTGGCCAGAGAGGGCGTGAGTGAAGGGCTTGCCTAGAGGGAAAGGAGGGGTAGGCAAAGGGAAGGGGTACCAGTGAGTAGGCCTAACGGAAAATGTCTCTTCTGGTCCTATCCCCCTCTCCACCCCTTCCTCCTCCTTTTCCTCTCGTCGTCCTTCTCCTCCCCCTCCCTGTCCTCTGGCACAAAAAAACGTTAAGAGAAGTATGCATAAACAATAAGGGGCATATGACAGCAGCTTCCTCGAGCCAGCGCCAGACGGAGGTGTTGGCACGACCACACCGCCCTGCCTCGACTTGTTTCACTGTGTTTCGTGCAAGCGGCTCTTCCTCCAGCGCCTCTCCGCCACCATCCCGCCACACGACACACTGTCACGCTGGTCCACTTCAAGCCGCTTAGCATCACACTCCTTCTACGGGTTGTTTTTAGCTTTCCTCTGCAGATTGAGTTGTAAACTGATAGGGAACAAGAGGGAAGGAAAACTCTTGTGGTGTGTTCAGAATGAGCGTTCAGTCTTGATACTCTAAGGACACTGCTACTGAAATCTGATCACCTCTCTCCCGGCCGGACTGTCGCTCGCTGTTTAGATATTAATCTTGGCCGGTTTTTGCCGTGAAATATTGTTGTGGCGCCGAACCAGGTTGTGCTTTTTCTACCGCAAACTCTTCAAAATGTGTTATTCTTTCCCTTGCTTTAAATTTATGCCTGTCTCGCCACTACAAGGTGAGGGAGACTTGAAGATGTTGTGAAATAGGAAAAAGATCGACGGTGGGGAAGAAAGTGTTTGGATGATGCGTCTTTTAGAATTTTAGGGACATTTTTTGGGTGAAATTTGATCGTTGTGGGTAGAAAAAGAGAATATTAAACTGCATCC
>NC_059298.1:3555553-3558053 GCF_017591435.1 Portunus trituberculatus
ACTTACGTATAGGGTGTCTTAACAGGAGGAGGAAAAGGAGGAAGAGGAAGATTAGGAGAAGAAGGCGGAGGAGGAGGAGGAAGAGGAGTAATAAGACAGGAGGATAACGCAACAGAGGACAAAACTCAAATTATAGTTACGGGAGCTAATGTTCCTGAAAGTACTCGTCCACGCATCCTGTTTGCTGTTTTTCCAAGGTCTGTCTTTGTGTTTGTTTTCTAGTACTCGAGTTTTTGAGCATTTATCGTCCTACAGTTGTTGAATCTTTTAGTAAGGGGAAAGAAAAAAATGCAATACTGATTTATGGATTGTTTACCATTGAACATGATCATATTGCGGCGGTTTTCTATCGTACAATAGTGCTGCATATCACATAAGTAAAATAATTCCCGACGTGCCACAATGATTATTTTCTGCGTGTGGGCCAGTGAGGGTCGGGGTTAAAAGCCAAAGAAGAAGACCAAGGAATGTGATAAATGTATAAAACGAAAAGATTGGAGGAAGATACGAGAAAATTATGAAGGAAGGAGTTTTGAGTTTAAAGGAACAGACAGGCAACCAGCGGCCACGAGCTGACCCTTGCTTTTCACGGATCCGTTCCACTCGACACCTGCATTAGCGACGCCTCTCCGCGGCGCCCAGGTGAGGTGCTGGTGGGGATGCTTGCCATGTGTTTACTTCTGCCGCGGGTCTCGGCGGGGGCTTGCGTCACTGTTGCGTCATCACTGTCAGGTGATTAGGGACGCCTGTCTCGGGCCAGACCTTGACTCCGCCCTCACATATTTTATGGCTTTTCATCTAAGTCCTGCATATATATATATATATATATATATATATATATATATATATATATATATATATATATATATATATATATATATATATATATATATATATATATATATATATATATATATATATATATACACACACACACACACACACACACACACACACACACACACACACACACACACACACACACACACACACACACACACACACACACACACACACACACACACAATTTTTTCCTTTAGGTCTAAAGATTTTCTTGTTTCATACGAAAGGTTTTTTGTGTCAAGACTAGTCACGGAGGGAAGGATGGTGATGATGGATGTGATACGTATTGATTTATTTCTTAGGCTCCTCTCGGAATGTACGAGGTAGTTGTTGAGCGGCATCGGTCAGAGTAGTCCAAATATCGGATAGAGGTGTTAGATTTAGATAGCTTTATCGTAATTTCTTTACATATACTTTCTCTGTACTGGCAAACTCACATCTCTTGTTTGGGTGCCTGTTCGTATATTGACAGCGTTAATGCTCTGGAAAACCCACTTGCAACCAACATGTGGTGTGTGTGTGTGTGTGTGTGTGTGTGTGTGTGTGTGTGTGTGTGTGTGTGTGTGTGTGTGTTTTGTACAAAGAACACCGGAAGTCTAAAAGGTAATCCAGTGTGGCGGGAAAAGGTGTCTGAAGGTCTTCCCGCCGCAGTTAGACTTCCATCGGGTTTGTGAGTTACAGCCGCCTTCTGCTGATCCTCGACCAAAAGGTTCGCCCCCAAATTGCCTAAAAGGAAATAGAAGTTGGCCAAGGGCGACCCACACGCTGCCCACGCTGGTGGCGCTTCAGCTTTGTCTAGCGGCGCGACGGGTGGAGTGGCCCGCTGGACTTGATGTTGAATAAAAAAGCTCAAAGACAGTAAAATGATAACAAATTTCCATTAGATGTTAGACGCAGGATATGGAAAGATGGATGCGATAGAAACATTTTCGACGCATCGTTTCTTGCACAATGAAGGACAACCCTGACCCCACCACCACCAGCACAACAACCACCAGCACCAGCACAATCACCATCACCACCACCATTACCACTGTTATTATCGCCAATAGTAGCAGCAAGAACAAATACAGTTGGAACAACAGCAAAAACAGCAATAAAAACTACAAAGACAACAACAGCAGCAGCAGCAGCAGCAACAACAACAACAACAACAACAACAACAACAACAACAACAACAACAACAACAACAACAACAACAACAACAACAACAACAACAACAACAACAACAACAACAACAACAACAACAACAACAACAGCAACAACAACAACAAGAGCACCGGGAACGTAATGGCTGCCAGACTTTTGGGTACAATTTCGGCGCGGTGGAAATGTAATTAGCGGCAGTAATGCTCAGTTTATATGTAGCATCGCTGTTTCTTGCATTCGTCAGTGTTGAGGAAAATGAAGGTACAGTGCAAGAAATCGTGGTCAGTGCACGGTCCAGCGAGCAGACCCGCCACTCGGGCTGCCTCGTGAGGGTGGCCGCCGAGCGCCGCCTGCCCAGGGCCTCAGTCAGACCCGTATATCCACTTATAATGCATACGCTACTTTATATACTTGTTTCTTGCTCTCCAGGCTGGTCGTCTCGGTTCCCTTTGGGCGCAGACCTTCCGAGGCAATGTAATAACGAGGGAGTAGATTACACTCCAAGTTA
>NC_059298.1:3563053-3615553 GCF_017591435.1 Portunus trituberculatus
CCATCCAGTAGTGTGACTGAGAAGTGCTTGAGTAACACAAGATCTGGTCTGCAAGGGCTGGTCACGCAGGGGCGGGAGGGGTCAGGGCAGGGTTGGGAGGCGGGAGGTCAGCCACGGGCCAAGGAGGCTGACCGGTTGACGCCCGCACCTCCCAGCCTCCACCCACACCCGCTTCTTCGATTCACCTTCCCTCTAAGCTACATTCTAGTCGAAAAGACTGACGTCGGGCGACGTCTTGGTAGCAGAATGATTGTAGTGTGACTTTAGGGTCGTGAATAGAAGCGGGGCGATATGCTGGTCTCTCCGGGGGGTGGACTACAGGGGGTGCAGCAAGTGACCTGACCCCTGGCGTTCCAACTTTGCTCCTCTCACTTTCGTTTCTTGCAAGGGATTGATCGAGAGTCAGGAGAATATTCATAGGAAGGCCTGTGAATATATTTCCTTTTCCTCTGTAGTAAATTCAGTGAGGTAATAGCTGAACGCGTAGCTTTTATTTGTTGTGCTTTAACATAATATAACATTTATAATGTAAGTGAATCATGGCGGGGAACATAAAGGTGTATATACCATCACACTTAATTGTGGTGTGAGAGAGTGTTTGTCACCATGCACCATTATGCTGTCCCGGATGCGAGTCAACCAGTAAATTAACGAAGAAGGAGACTAGTGTGGGATAAGAAAGAAACGTGGATAAGAGTGACAGCATAAATTACCGAGACAAAAATAATGCGCTGAATGAAGGCGGTGAATGAAATCGGTGAACTTTTGGCGCCAATAATGTGGTTGGGAGACGCGGCTCCCGTTAGCACCTGTTTCTGTCCGAGGTTTATGAGGTGCGCAGCGACGCTCCACACAGGATCTTTGTGTCCGAGTTACTGCGGCGTCTTGGCATGTGAGCGTCAGGCATGTGGCGTGTCATCCCGTCCCGTGGTGGAGGTGACGATGAGTAAGAGCATAACCCAAAGACAGATTGATGTAGGTACTGGTGAAAGTGGTGGTGGTGGTGGTGGTGGTGGTTAAGAGGAATCAATAAAGTAAGACTAGAATTCCTAATACAGACATAAGTACATTAATAAGCCTAAAGCGACGCAAATAAGACAACTCTAATTGAAGAGATTGAGAATATCTTCATTTTAACATTCTTTGCGATGAGTGGTGTTTGGTTAATACTGCAAAGGTGTAAATTTTGCGAGCCAAAGGTGAGGAATATGTCTGGTGCTACTTCCTCGTGAAGGTGTACGAGTATCCTGCAACACCTGAAATGTGACTTTTCCTGCAATTGTGATGAACGTCAGGAAATTATAAGTGAAGCATTTGTCCATAATCATAACATTTACCACGTCCAAACGCAGTAAACGTCTAGCATGAAGCTCCTGGGAACTACTAAACTACGATGAATGTGATGACTGCGTTAAGGAATTATAAGTGTAGCATTTTATTTACCCATAACATTTACATCCAAACACAACAAAGATCTAAAACATGAAGCTTCTGGGAACTATAAAACCCCGACTGCGTTAGGAAATTATAGGTGTAGCATTTTATTTACCCATTACATTTACATCCAAAACACAACAAAGATCTAACATGAAGCTTCTGGGAACTATATAAAACCCCGATGAATGTGAGGACTGCGCTTGGTGTTCGAGGATGAGTGGCGTGTGGGTTTGAGTGGGAGTGAAGTTCATTATCCAGAGTGATGAGTTAGCCAGGATCTCGATACTCTCTTCCTTGTACTGCAATGAGTGGTGTAATGCAGTTTGATTGAGATAAGTTGAAAGGTGTCGGGTAGATGATGATAAACAGTGATACGTTTTGGAATATACTGGAGAGTATAGACTGAAGATAACTGGTATGCTTCTATTAACGCCTTCAATTCTGGGATACATTTTTACTTTGAGATTTGTGTATGATTAGACCATTTCATTGATATTAGGAAAGATCTATGGAACTCAGAAGGTTAATGGTCACAGTCTTCACTATCTTAATCCCTCCACCGATAGATACACAATTCTCGAAGTCTCTCATATTTCTGCTTCGTGCATGTATACAGTTTATGAAGAATGATGATGGGCTGCAAAGTATAAGACGGAACAAGAAAGAATGAAAGTTCGGCTATCTTAAATTACTCAGCTTGTATAAACCCTAATTAACGTGCAAAGGTCTTTATTCATTATAGAATTGTTTGAAAAATCGTGTACATTTTAGCTTTATTGTTAACAGATATACAGAAGACTCTGTTGCTTGCCCGAGAAGAAAGGCCGACACACTTCAGATTCCAAATTCTGGGTGAGCATCTTCCGCCGGGCCGTTCGGTTAATAGGACTCGGCGGCGTCCCCAGGGCCTGGATGAGCCGGAAGCAGACGAGCTTTTCTGAATCTTTTGTCCAATCCCCGTCGCTGCCGTCTCGCCAACGGGCTGTCTAGTCCTGCCAGGGATGTGCTCAGTAGGCTTTGTATAGTGCCGGATTGGCCCTCCACTGCTACTCCTCCCGCTGCCCCTGCCGCTCCCAGTGTTTCACATCATCCTGTCACTCCTCTTCCTAACTCTCAACATTGCAGTTACTGTTGTATTCGATTGCCCAAACTCGCGGTACATGCTTTACGACAGGAAAGCGTGATATATTTAAGTGTCTCGACATTTGTCTTCAAAACTTCGGCATATATTGTGAGTGGTTTAAAAAGATATCAGTTGGACTTACTTCACTGAGGGTGACATATTTGGACTTACATTATTTAGCTGTTTATTCTGTATTCTATTATATATCAAGACATCTTTCTAATGTTGTTTGAAGATGAATCGGTGGCGCCGCGTCTTCCCCTTCCTCCGAAACCGTTTGTCACCTCTTTTACGGCCCATCAAAGACATCGGACATCTCAGAACATCCTTTAGGGCAGAATGAGTGAAGGGGGGAGACTAAGGGAAGGAGTAGGAGGAGGAGGACGAGGAGAAGGAGGAGGAGGAGGGAAGGGTGCTCACCAATGAAAGAAAAGAACGGGTTTTCTTTGAGTTGGCGGAGCGTCACTCATAAGGGGCGTGGATGAGCCGCTAAGACAAAAGCCTCCTCGGTGAGACCTACGTGGAGTGCCCCTGGACGCTGCAACGCTAATTTTCACCTTTCGCTATTTAGTAAACTCCTAGAGGCGAGCTGCAACATCCTCAGAGGTTCACCCTAGAGAAACTCATTTTTTCTGCTCTTTCTGGAAGCTGCGCGAGGCCTGACTCAGCTGAGGAGTCGCCGCAGGAAGTTTTAATGGAGGACGTAAAGGACGGAGTGGCTACCTCGCCTCGCTCTAGGGTCAGTTCGAGGCGGTTGGCGCTGAATGATACTTTGAGGCTCAGGAATGCCATTATGACGGACGCCAAACGAGACATGAGGGGAGAGAGAGACCTGGGAGGATGATTGGAGAGGGAGGGTGTACGTCGAGTTGTCTTTCCCACGTGTGTCGTCCCCCTTTCCGCAGTCCCTCCACCGCCTCGTCCACCTCCACTATATAAAACTCACTCCCACCCTTTCTACCTTCGTCTCCTGCCATGCCAGCGCCCCACGTGTCCCTGTCCTCATATGCTCCTCCTCCTTTTACTTATTGTGTGGAGTTTTCTTACAAAAAGATGTTCTCTCGTCGCTCACCGGTGCACCACGGCTGTCGACACACACACACACACACACACACACACACACACACACACACACACACACACACACACACACACACACACACACACACACACACACACACACACACACACACACACACACACACACACACACACACATTAAAGCAGGTATCACTAGCACCATGAGTTGCTCTCTCATAATACGTAATGACAGTGCTGTGAAATTCTGAAGACAGTGAAAATTAAGACAAGCAGTTGCATTGCAGTTAGAGAGAGAGAGAGAGAGAGAGAGAGAGAGAGAGAGAGAGAGAGAGAGAGAGAGAGAGAGAGAGACCTGGGACTTTGAGTTGACTGATAAATGGAGGTATAGGGAGGAAAATGATAGCATGATAGCGAAAAGAGGATAAAGAAAATAAATTGTCGGGGTAGAAGATTCTGTCATAAAATTATGGGGTTTTGTTCTCAAATATATTGCTGTTCATTGCTAGTTTATGGGGACACGAGAGAGAGAGAGAGAGAGAGAGAGAGAGAGAGAGAGAGAGAGAGAGAGAGAGAGAGAGAGAGAGAGAGAGAGAGAGAGAGAGAGAGAGAGAGAGAGAGAGAGAGAGAGAGAGAGAGAGAGAGAGAGAGAGAGAGACTGACTTTTAGCACAATCATGTAAACATAAAATTACAACAGAGAAAAAGAAAATATAGTTAAAGTTTGAAAGGAAGTTTGGTACAAGAAATTGTGAAGTAAAGGAGGTGAAAATTACCATGAAGAGAAGGAAAGGAGGAGGAAGAGGAGGAGGAGGAGGAGGAAGAAGAAGGGGGAAAAATGAAAAGGAGGAGGAGGAGGAGGAGGAGGAGGAGGATAAAAAAAAAGGAAAGGAGGAGGAAGAGGAGGAAGAAGGAAGAGAAGAAGGAGGAGGGAAAAAGGACAGCAGGTGGAGCAGGAGGAAGAGAAGAAAAGAAGAGGAGGAAAAAGGAAAAGAGGAGGAGGAGGAGGAGAAGGAGGAGGAGGAGGAGGAGGAGGAGGAGGAGGAGGAGGAGGAGGAGGAGGAGGAGGAGGAGGAGGAGGAGTAGAAGAAACAGAAGGAGGCGAAAAGGAAAGCAGGAGGAGGAGGAGAAGAAAGAGAAGAAGAAGAAGAGGAAAAAAGAAAGGAGGAGAAGGAGGAGGGAGAGAAGGAGAAGGAGAAAAAGGAAAGTAGCAAAACGAGGAGAAAGAGGAAGAGGAGGAGGACAACAAGAACAAGGAGGAATAAAGGAAAAGAGGAGAAGGAGGAGGAAGAGGAGGAGGAGGAGGAGGAGGAGGAGGAGGAGGAGGAGGAGGAGGAGGAGGAAAAGGAAAACAATAATCAAGGAAAAAAAGATGAAAGAAAGAGAGAGAGAGAGAGAGAGAGAGAGAGAGAGAGAGAGGGCAGGGCAGGAAAGGACGGCGGGGATGGAGGCAAGGTGGTAGGGCAGTGGGGGGGAAGGTAGGGGCGGCGAGTCAGGCAGGGAGGCGCCACACTCGAGTCAATTGTTTAGCGGCGGTACAGGTCGTGTTCTGGTCACTCCCAAGCCACACCCTTTGATTTATGGTGGCGCTTGTATGCTAATTACCGCTTGGGTCACTTTGCTGCCCTCCTCCCTCCTTCCCTCCTTCCTTCCTTCCTTCCTTCCTTCCTTCCTTCCTTCCTTCTTCATTTACTTCCTCATTTACTTCCTTCTTTCCTTCCTTTATTCATTCTTTCCTTGTTTTTAATTTTTTTTCTTTCATTGATTGTATTTTTCCTTCACCTATCCTCTTTTGTGTTTTTTTCTTCTTTCTTACCTTTCTTCCTTCCTTTTTGCCTTTCTTCCTTCCTTTCTTCCTTCTTTCTTTCCTTCCTTTTTCCTTCTTTCGTTCTTTTTTCCTTCCGTCTTTATTTCCTTCTTTGACGTATCCACTTTCGTTTTTTTTTCTTACCTTCCTTCCTTCCTTCCTTCCTTCCTTCCTTTCTTTCTTCCTTCCTTCATTTCTTTGTTTTTTTCTTCACTTTTCTTTTGTTTTAATTTCTCTTTTTTCCAACTTTGTATCTTTTCTTCTTTTTTCCTTCCTTCCTTCTTGCCTTCCTTCCTTCCTTCCTTGTTCCCTTTTTTCTTTCTTTGCTTCTTTAATCCCTTCACTTCAATCCTCCCATCCTTAGCATTTTTGTTCTTCTTTCCTTGCCTACCTCCTTCCTTCTTTTCTTTTCTCCTCTTCCTCTCTTCTCTTTCCTTCCCTTCCCTTCCAGACATTCCCTTGCATTCTTTTCTCAAACTTATTTATCCTCTTTCTGTGCATTCTTTTATCATCTTTTCTTTATTTTCCTTTTCTCAATTTTATTCCCATTTCTATCTTTTTCTAGTTACATTTTTTTTTCATCGTTGTTTTTGTTCTTTTTTTTATCTCGTTTCTTTTCTTTTCTCTTCTTTCTTTCCTTCTTCTTTCTTCTCATCCCTCACTGATATTCGTAATGCTTTTCTTAATCTTTTTCCTCATACACGCTACATCATCTTTTTTTTTTTCCCATCATTCCTTCTTTCCTCTATTTCTTTCTTCTTTCTATTCCTTCGTGTTTTTCCTTCTCTGACTGATATTTTCATTCGTTTATTTAATCTTTGCTTGCTGGTTCACTTTCTTAAGCCTCCCTCTCTTCTTTTCTTCATTCCTTTCCTGCTTTCCATTTTCTTTCCTTCATTGTTTCTTGCATTCTATTTCCTTCTTTTTCTTCCTGCCTTTTGTTCCTTCTTTTTTCTTCTGCCTTTCTTTCTTCTTCTCTTCTGTCTTTCAGTGACCTTTCCCATATTCTCTCTCTCTCTCTCTCTCTCTCTCTCTCTCTCTCTCTCTCTCTCTCTCTCTCTCTCTCTCTCTCTCTCTCTCTCTCTCTCTCTCTCTCTCTCTCTCTCTCTCTCTCAAATATATCCTTTTTTTCTTTGTTTCTTTTGTTTGCTATCTCTTCTTGTTCTCGTGTTCTCTATTTCTTGACTTTACCACCTTCAATCTTCGAACAGGTAAGAAATTGTAAAATATGTCCTTTTTCTCTTGTTTCTCATTGCCTTCTTTCCTGTAGATGCTTATAAAGACTTCATGCTTTACTTCAGATGACGTGGTGGCTCATGTCATGATTAGGAAACCCTGCAGCTCTCCTCGTTTCCCCTCTTCTCTATTTTCTCCTTTTTTTTTCTTTTTCTTACAAGGTGCCGCCGTGGTACAGTGGAACCATGCGTGCTTTGGGATCCGAGGGGTCTCCAAGTGCACGGGTTCGAATCTTGTCCACGGTCTGAGTGCAGGTTGGGCTTCCTTACTCAGGGCAACGGTTTCCTAGAGGGTGGGCTTTGAGATAGGAGGTACCCCCAAAAAAGTATCCCCTTTAGCCCATAAATTCCCGTGAAAAGCCCACATAGTATAAAAAAAAAGTCTATTTCTGCTTGTAATCTTGTTATTTTCTCGTTATTTTTTCTTTGTGTATTTTTAGTCTTTTAATTTTTCTGCTTTTTTTTAAATTTGTCATATTTTTTTTTCTTGCTATTTTTTCTTTGTGTATTTTTTGGCTTTTGTTTTCTTTCTACTTTTCTTTAAATTCGTCATTATTTTTTTCTTTTCTTTTGTGCTTTTCTCTTTTCCCTGCTTCCCTCTCGCAGCTCTATTACTCAGCTCTCTCGTGTGTAAATGAAAATATGATAACCAAAACTAACTGAACTCATAACTTTAATCTAACCTGACGTAACTCTAACTTAAATCTAGGTTAGGATAGGTTAACGTTAGAGTTAGGTTAGTTTGGCTATATTTTCATTCACGCGTCATGTCAGGTGTGTGTAAGAACTGTGAGAGGGGAGCCGGGAAGGTAGGGCAGCTGTATGAAGGGTTCGGTTTTCTTGAAGCGATACGATGACGTTGTTTTGCTTTGCAGTGAAGAAGTGAAGAAGTGTCTCGCTATGTTACGTCTGGTGTTGTAATGAGTGGCTCTTTAGTTTCCTCTATATAGTTGATTATTATTACATCTGCTTGACTTTATTTCCATGTCTATTTCGTCTTTTTTCTCGTCCAGATGTTTTTCCCTTGTCTTTACACTCTCATTTTCTTTATGTATTTTTATTGCTGTTAAAAGTGTCTAGTATGTGTTTATATTCTCTCTCTCTCTCTCTCTCTCTCTCTCTCTCTCTCTCTCTCTCTCTCTCTCTCTCTCTCTCTCTCTCTCTCTCTCTCTCTCTCTCTCTCTCTCTCTCTCTCTCTCTCTCTCTCTCTCTCTCTCTCTCTCTCTCTCTCTCTCTCTCTCTCTCTCTCTCTCTCTCTCTCTCTCTCTCTCTCTCTCTCTCTCTCTCTCTCTCTCTCTCTCTCTCTCTCTCTCTCTCTCTCTCTCTCTCTCTCTCTCTCTCTCTCTCTCTCTCTCTCTCTCTCTCTCTCTCTCTCTCTCTCTCTCTCTCTCTCTCTCTCTCTCTCTCTCTCTCTCTCTCTCTCTCTCTCTCTCTCTCTCTCTCTCTCTCTCTCTCTCTCTCTCTCTCTCTCTCTCTCTCTCTCTCTCTCTCTCTCTCTCTCTCTCTCTACTTTGTTCTGCTGTTGCGTGTTGTCTTTCCTCTTATCACGTTCCTTCTTCGTATTGTTGTTCTGGTGGTGGTGGTGGTGGTGGTGAGATTAATGAGACCTCTCGTTCATCACCTGTTATCTCTCCGTTCTCTTCTTCTTCTTCTTCTTCGTCTGAGTGTTGGGGTGGGTGGTCTCTCTCTCTACTCTCTCTCTCTCTCTCTCTCTCTCTCTCTCTCTCTCTCTCTCTCTCTCTCTCTCTCTCTCTCTCTCTCTCTCTCTCTCTCTCTCTCTCTCTCTCTCTCTCTCTCTCTCTCTCTCTCTCTCTCTCTCTCTCTCTCTCTCTCTCTCTCTCTCTCTCTCTCTCTCTCTCTCTCTCTCTCTCTCTCTCTCTCTCTCTCTCTCTCTCTCTCTCTCTCTCTCTCTCTCTCTCTCTCTCTCTCTCTCTCTGTCGTTCATGCCCAGCCCAGATTTGTTCTCCTCTTTTTTTTTTTTCCTTTTTTATTCGTGTTGCCGAACCGCGTGATTTGTCTCCGGCCTAATGTACGGTTTGTGTGGGAGGATCCTGAGGTAAGGAAGGTCCGCCGTTATTTATGTGACTTACTGCTTCACTCTGGGATTTTTAGGGCAGCATCGTTTCAGTGGACTGTTCTGATAAATCTTGACGTGTGTTTTTTATGTTTTATTTTTTTTGTGTGTGTGTGTTTCTTTCGGTCCCTCCCTCCCCTTTTTTTTTTATGTGTGACTGTCTTTCTCTGTTTCTCTATGTTTTTCTGTTTCTCTTTCTCTCTGTCTGTCTGTCTCTCTCTCTCTCTCTCTGGCACTGGGTAGGTTGATTTACTCTTCCTTGTTTTTTTTTTCTTCTTTTTTTTGTGATTGTTTGATTGTTTTCTTTTAGATGTTATTTATTTGTGTATTTTTTTTCCTGCTTCCTTGTTCTTGTTCATGTTTGTTTTGGGATGTTTGTTTGTTCGTTTGTTTGTTTGGTTTGGGATGTTGTTGATGTTTATGTTGTAAGGTATTGGTGTTAGTTGTCATTTTCTTTTTTTTTTCTTTTTTTTTCTTTTTCATCTTTTTTCTCCTCCTCCTCCATCTCTTCTTCTTTTTCTTCTTCTTCTTCTTCTTCTTCTTCTTCTTCTTCTTCTTCTTCTTCTTCTTCTTCTTCTTCTTCTTCTTCTTCTTCTTCTTCTTCTTCTTCTTCTTCTTCTTCTTCTTCTTCTTCTTCTTCTTCTTCTTGTTCTTACTTCTTGTTCTTGTTCTTATTCTTGTTCTTCTTGTTCTTGTTCTTGTTCTTGTTCTTCTGTCTCTTCTTCTTTTCTTCTTTTTTTTTTTTCTTCTTTTTTCTTCTTCTTTCTTCTTCTTCTTCTTCTTCTTCTTCTTCTTCTTCTTATTATTATTATTATTATTATTATTATTATTATTATTATTATTATTATTATTATTTTTCTTCTTCTTCTTCTTCTTCTTCTTCTTCTTTTTCTTCTTCTTGTTCTTGTTCTTCTTCTCCCTCCTCTTCTTCTTCTAATGTGATTCTCCGATATAATAAAGTTTGTGGAATCTTCATGTTATTTGCTTTATTTTATTTATTTATTTGCTTTAAGGTTAACTTTTATATTCTTGTTTTTTTTATGTACAATTTTTTAGTATTTTTTTTTTGCATTGGTATGAAAGAAAAGAAAAAGATTCTCGTGGTGTTTATTTTCGAGAAGCAATGCCTTTTATTGTTTGTTAAGTGTAATTTTTACTTTATATATATATATGCACTGAGTAGCTTTCGACTCTAACCCCACTTAGTACCATGACGCGTTTCTATATCCATTCTGGTTACTATTTGGTGATTTTATACGGCTTCAGAAACTTATGTGTGGGATTGAAATAGTGAAGACTGTGGCCATTAATCTTCTGACCTCCATAGATCTTCCTAATGTCAATAAAATCGTCTAATCATATCCTAAACTCGTAGTAAAAACGCCTCCCAGTGATGAACCATTCAACCATCAACAATAATTTTCGAGACATTCTTGTATTAAAGTGTCATAAAAGTAGTCATGTAGCTTAGAAAGGCAGTAATATTTCATCTCTCATCTTTTCCATATCCTCACTCTTTTTTCTTATTTATTTTTCACCTTAAAATACGCAAATGATGAGTATAGCAATAAAAAACATTAACTATATTGTAAGGGGTTATAGATTTCAGATAATACGAAAATAAATTGACTAGAGGAATTTAGAGTAACAGAACCTCAAAGGAAATGATGGTATTAGAAGTCATGACTTTAGTAGTAGTGGTGGTAAATATAGTCACTATTTCAGCGGAAGTGGTGGTAGTGGTACTTAAAGTTCACGCTGTCGATGGTGGTGGTGGCGGTAAGCAGGGGTGAGGGATGAGGGTAGTGGCGGTGGTGGGCGTGGTGGGTGGTAATGTCCTGGTGAGAGGAGTGACATTAGTGGTCAGTAAGGGCGTGGTCGGTGGGTGGGGGTGTGAAGGACGCTGCGGGGGACCGAAACTCGACCCTGGTGGTGAGTGGTCATCGGGGGAGAGAAGCGGAAAGGAGGAGGAAGAGTAGTGGAAGGGGTGTAGGAGAGGGAGAGAGAGGGAGAGGGAGGAAGGACAAATGGTGACGGTAATGTGACGTTAATGAGGAGGAAACCAATGACCCTTAGAGTGACTTACTACTAGGAAAAGAAAAAAAAAAAAAGGAGAAAAATAGTGTATAATAACCACACACACAAGTAACAAGTGGATGGTGAAGCCTTTCCGTGGACGATGCTTTTTGATCAGCGTGTCTGTATAATCTGATTCCATTACTTGACACCGAATTAGAAGCTACAGTCTCTTTCTCGGAATTGTAAATAATGCTGCAAACGTATCATTAGTCGTTCTCGAGGCGGAGGAGGTAAATATGAAGAGTAAAGTGAATCTGTTAAGTAAAGTCTGGCGAGAATTTCACCCTCACAAAAACCAGAGTATAAGTAAGAGGTGGTGGCCAGTCAGCCGTGACAGCCACGCACCTCCGTCCAAACACGGACTAAGAGAGAGAGAGAATGAGAGAGAAAAGGACTCACACGCTCACTCACTCATTCTATTCAGTTCGAGGCCGAGGAGAAGGCAGGGGGTTGCGGGAGGTTTGTGTACACAGGGCGGGAGGAGGCGGGCGGGCGAGCGGCGGTCAGCAGTGTGGCGGGCCTAGAATGGACACTGGACACCCGGGTATTGTTCGGCCTCCCCGGGGACACACACTCCTTTGTTGGTCTTTGTTTGGTCTCCAGATGAGCCGTCATTGATATTAATGTTCCCCGTGCATCCTGTCCACGCAGCTGCCCCTCTCCCTCTCCCTCTCTATCTCCCTCACTCTTCCTCCTTCGTTATGGCTCTATTAATATGACAAGTAGTACTGGTGGCATTCTTTCATCTTCCTTTTCGTACTCTGTGCCACCCTACGCATATATTATATACCTGTTCCCTTTGTTGCTGTCATCCGCTGCCTCGCCATCAATCTACACTTTTTCCTTTCCCTCTCGGGCGTCTTTTTCTATCATCTTTTCATATACCGTCCCTCAAGATTCATATATGCTCGTGTTGCGCTGGTCTCGTCATGTCACTAGTGGAGTTTGGGTCAAGATTAATAGTTGGGTGTGTGTGTATGTGTGTGTGGGTTCGGTGTTTTCTTTCTAGCGTCGTAAGCCAATGCCCGAATAATGTTAATAGTGCAACAACGCCTTTGAGTCTTGCCTAGGCTGGGGAGGGAGGGTGACGCTACTCTGCTCCTCTGTGGTATATAACTGAGAGGGAAAACTGTCTTTACATCATCCTGTCTGACGGTCGAGACTAGACTGCGTGGCGCTTTTTTCACGAGGAGGGAAGGAAGATTTCAAGTTTTGTCCGTCGTTTTTTTCTGTCTGCTCTCTGTAGATGGAACATGACGGCTAATGACATTTAAATTCTGGCCCTTTGCTCAGTGGAGATGGATGGGGCAACGAGGAGACCCATCCACCCATGCTCTCTCTCTCTCTCTCTCTCTCTCTCTCTCTCTCTCTCTCTCTCTCTCTCTCTCTCTCTCTCTCTCTCTCTCTCTCTCTCTCTCTCTCTTGCAGACCGCTATTTCGTGCTTAATCTATCATTTTTTTTCTTTACCGTTAGTTTCCCTCATTTTATTGTAAACAGTGATTTTTTAGTACAGTTTTTCATTAAGCTGGGTCTCGATCATCCAATAGCTCTCTCTCTCTCTCTCTCTCTCTCTCTCTCTCTCTCTCTCTCTCTCTCTGGGTGTAGCAATGGGAGGGTCAGTCGTTCTTAAGGTGTACAAGGTGAGGGAGGGAAGGGAAGGGGAGAGAGTGAGAGGAAAGGAGAGGGAGGTGACTCGTTGCGGATGACTGGCATGACATGAGTGGTGCTCGTAACGTGGAAGGTAAACGAGAGAGAGAGAGAGAGAGAGAGAGAGAGAGAGAGAGAGAGAGAGAGAGAGAGAGAGAGAGAGAGAGAGAGAGAGAGAGAGAGAGAGAGAGAGAGAGAGAGAGAAGTTAGTCACTCTATAATTAGACTTATAATGAAGAACAAACTAACACTAAGCCGTCTACGTCGAATAGAGTGAAGGAATAGTCATTCTGAATGATGATGACGACAGTGATAATAATGTTGATGTTTAGGCTAGTTATAATAATAATAACAGTAATACTACTTCTACTACTACTACTACTACTACTACTACTACTACTACTACTACTACTACTACTACTAATAATAATAATAATAATAATAATAATAATAATAATAATAATAACAATAATGATAATGATAACAATGATAATAGTAATAATGATGATAATAATAGTAATAATATAATAATAATAATAATAATAATAATAATAATAATAATAATATTAATGATAATGATAATGATATTATACTACTACTACTACTACTACTACTACTACTACTACTACTACTACTACTAGTACTACTTATTATTATTATTATTATTATTATTATTATTATTATTATTGTAAGGAGAGGAAGGAGGGGAAGAAGAAGGAGGAGGAGGAGGAGGAAGAGGAGGAGGAGGAGGAGGAGGAGGAGGAGGAGGAGGAGGAGGAGGAGGAGGAGGAGGAGGAGGAGGAGGAGGAGGAGGGGAGAAAGAGGACAAGAAAGAGAAAGACAACAAATAGGAACCAAAAAAAAAAAAAAGAGCAAGAATAAGGAGGGAGGGAAGGAAGAGAAGACGAAAAATGAGGGAGACTATATATCAACATCAAAGCAATAATAAAACAAGAAAAAAAACTGATAGTCAATAAATAAAACAAAGCAAAACAACAACAGCATCCATGAACACACACACACACACACACACACACACACACACACACACACACACACACACACACACACACACACACACACACACACACACACACACACACACACACACACACACACACACACACACACACACACACACACTAATGTTACTAGAGTATTTAGGTGACTCCCTCTACCTCTCTCTGCGCGCCTCGCCGTAGTGGGTTTGAGGGGCGGTCGGCACGAGGCTTTCCGCAGCGAATAAATCACCATTAACACGTCGGCGAGTAGGTAAATCCTCGTCCCTTGCTCGGAGAGGCGCCATTAATACCTCGGGGACAGGTGAATCGTCATAAGAAACCCATATACCGTGATGAATGTCTTCCGCACTGACCATTCCTTACCTAATTATTTTTCCTGTTGTCATACCGCCCTTTGTGTGTGTGTGTGTGTGTGTGTGTGTGTGTGTGTGTGTGATTATGTTTTTTTTATCTTTTTCTTATTATTTCTCGTCTTTTTCTCTTGTTCCCATTTGTCTTGTCCTTCTCCTTTTCCTCTCTTACAGTATATTTAGTGTTTTCTTTTACTTTTTACCTTGTTTTATCCTGTCCCCTAATCCTTCTTTTATTTTTTCTCCTCTGTTTTCGTTACTTTTCATGTGTTTCACCACCTTCACGCGAGTATATCCCCATTTCCTCTTCCGTTCACTTCTCCATTTCTTTCCTCATTTCTGTCCACTCGTATAAACGCCTTCCTGTCCGTTCTCCCTCTTCACTACCAGTCCATTTTCTATTCCCTCTCGTCTTTATCTGCTTTTCTATCGTCTCAAACATTCCATCTTATCCCTTTCCAAAATTTATCCTCTATTTTCCTCTGTTCCTCTCAATTTTTAACCATTCTTTCCACTCCTGTATTGATTTTTCCATTCACTCCTTTCGTTTTTCTTCCTTTTCTCAGCTCCTGTTACCACTAGACCTCTCTTCTCCCTCAAGCACATTACAGCATTGCCTCTCCTTGCCTTACCTCACACATGATCCTGCACATAACAAACCCCTCGGACAAACACGACAGGGGAGACAGACGCATGTGTGTGAGTCAGCCGGACGATGCATCAGGCGGAAGACGACTTAACGAGGCTGAGTGTAACGTATAGAGTGAACTGCGGAATTAACGTCGCCCTTAACGTATAATTGGTGTTACTTACAGCTGCCCTACTGCCGTGGACAAGGGACTCAAGGGATACGGAAGGGAGGGAAGGAGGTAAGGATAGTGTTAGTGATGATAGAGCTGCGGTGGGATGCGATGCTAGTTGTCCGGATGATGGAGAGGGAAATGAGGTACAGGAGGGTGTTTTCTCGGGCGATCCTGGTTAGTAGGGTGATGGAAGAGGGAGTGGGTCAGCGGCGAGTGGTGTGAAGGGAGATTACAGTAGAGATGAAGGTATTGGTGATTGGGTGGTTGGATGGTTGTGGGACAGGTGACGGAGGCTGGTGATGTGAGGAAGGTTAGATGTTAGTGAGGTTATGAGAGAGAGAGAGAGAGAGAGAGAGAGAGAGAGAGAGAGAGAGAGAGAGAGAGAGAGAGAGAGAGAGAGAGAGATGGTGCTGCAATGATAGGTGGACGGGAGATCGTGGTTGCCGGTTTGAAGTTTTATGATCATGATGGACTTTATGCTTCACTAGCGACTCCCCTGATTTTTAAAGAAATAAAAAGATAATAAATCAATCGATTTCAATCTTGATCAGGCTTCTACAATATAGATGCTTTTATTCTTATTATACAAGAGGGAAAAAAGAACAAATATTTATTGATTTCAAGACAAGAATGCCTGACATTGCATATTTCTCAAAGACAAGCCGCCTCTTTTCTTTTTTTCTTTTACCATCTCCCCGTGATGGACCGGTTCGCTGACGACGTGTGCCTTCGTCAGCCGTGCAGGGAGTCGCTTCACGTGGTGTGGCCCAAAGTCATCGCAGTTTGCCGGGCGAGGAGCCGTAACGCCTCCAGTCTTATGAGGGGCACAGCGGCCTCAGCACCGCCTGTACATCATCCGTGAAATTTACGCGCCCTGGCAGCCCCTCCAGCAGTGCCGGCAGGAGGTGCGGCAGAGGCCAGCCGCCGCCTGCAGAGATCATCAAGGAATATAAGTGCCAAAATACCTTCTGTCCACGCTAATTGGATAAATTATAGCAAAGTTATCTACTGCCTTATTTATTTGATGTTTGGAAGATAAGAATTTTATTAACTAGTTTTATAGCTGCAATAAACTTAAGATTTGTGTAAGAACGTAGATGACTAAAGGGTCGCCTGGCCACTGCTGCACTGTTCTCTAGCTGTTTGCGAGGGTTTGCCTTAGCTGTGGCACTGCGAGGTGACGGTGAAAGAACATTACTCTAGGGACAAGTCAAACACCGTCTCGACTCGTTCCTGCAGCGCCGCCATCAGTTCCTTGCGCAGCTGAAAGACATATGGCGCAGCAAGAAGGTCAAGTTGATTATTATGTCTGGCAAAAATAGAGAATTAAGAAGAAGCATGTGGGGCAGTCAGCGTCCATAATGCGCGGGGCCGGCGAGGTGAAAGATGATCTGTGTGGGCCAGGCGGCGTATGGAGTGGATCAGGCACTTGGCAACAACACGCTCGTAACTCGGCGGCTTTATGTTGTAACCGCTCGGCCTGAGAGACGTTTATGCCGGAGCCTAGATTACCCCTGAGGCTGTAAACATTTTCTTGAAGTATGTGATAGAAGGGCGTTAATCGCTAGCTCGAGAGAAACCCTCCTCCTCCTTCGCGGTCTACTTTTTTGTCTTGAGTGTTTGGGAGCTAAATTGTGCCTAATTGGTTATTAAGATGAGGGGAGGAGAAGGGCAGTGGGGTGGGCTGGCACATTGTTTTGGGTATCATTGTGCAAGTGTGCGTCAGCGTGTCACTCTCCCACAGCCAGGCACCACTTGTTTAGGTTAAGAGAGGTAGCCGAGCTTATCTAATTACTCTGCGTCTCGAGAAAAGAACTCCCTGACAAACTCATTCTTTCCTCACCGTCCACTGGCTGGTTATTTAGTAGCAAAATGGTGCCTGATTATGAGCGAGCCAGCAATGGTAAGATACTTGTGGTAAGAAAAATATAACTACGTTTTATTTTCGTTGGTAACCTGCAGGCAACTGTCCTCAGGAGGCTCGCCAGCTGCGTCCGGCCCCGCCCACTCACTCACTCCCACCACCTCAACTTCGGCCTTGAAAATTAAACAGTTGATCTGAAATTGGCGGCAGGTCAACATACCGAGTCTTAAATGGCACTGAACACACTAAATATATTTGTTCACATTTTCTTTTCCATAAGATAAGTGGCGGCGCCCTGAGGTGGAAGCCGTGGCTTGTGTGATGGCCCGCCGCCGCACCTTCATTGGGATAAGGGTGATGTATGTTACGCTGATGACGACTGCGATGAGCACCTCTTCTTCATAAGTTGGCCCGACACAAACACACACGCGGCTTGGAGATGCGGTGCTTCGTCTGAGGGCGGGGCCGAGTGAGGCGGGCTGCTGAAGGGAGGAAATATGATCAGACGTTAATCAGCGAGGCTCTCCCGTGGCGCCGCTTGAATGTCTTAATAGGACGTGGAGGAGGAGTTGGAGGAGGAAGAGGACGACGACTCTGTAACTACATGACTTCTCCGACGGAGGCGATAAGCTCGTATCGAACTGACCTCTTAATGCATGACCTCCCCCACCCACCCTTGAACCCCGCGGTAAAACCATGACATTAGACACTTGCCTCAACCCCATCCACACCGCAGGACCCCTCACATATTCTCCACGTCTTTCGTGACCCCGGGACCACCTCACCTTGCGGTCTCCCTTAATTATCACGACGAAAGGTGTGCGTGTATCCAGTTGGGGGCTGATTCCCGCGCTGGTTTGCACTTTATGTTTATTGAATGGAAATGATCTGATGCCATAACGAGAGAGTTCTGGGTAAGTGATGGCAAGAGAGAGAGAGAGAGAGAGAGAGAGAGAGAGAGAGAGAGAGAGAGAGAGAGAGAGAGAGAGAGAGAGAGATGGGATGGTGGGTGGATAGAAGGGCCAGATGAGAGGATAGAGGGAAAGATGAGTGGCAGGAAAGATGGATGGGAAAGACGGTAAGGGTGAGAGTGCAACGTGGATGGTTTAGTGAATTAGTGAAAGACAAAACGAGGTGATGAAAAGAGAGGGTGTCGAGCGAAATAAGAGATGGAAAGATGGAACATGGGTGGAGGCTGACATAAGGGTGGAGAGCGAGGGTTAAAGGGTGAAGGAAGTGGCATGAGGAATTATACGATAGTGAACAATGATTAATAAAGAAAAGAGAATGATTGGATGGTGAAAAGGGAGAGTCAGAAAATGAAATGCAGTGCTTCATAGAGGTGGAGATTGAAGTTACGGGTTTAATAAAGAGATATTAATAAATTTGTAGGAACAGGAAGATACAAAGATATGCAGACTTTGAAGCAGAAACGAGTCATAGTGATTTATTTGATACTGAACAATATGAAACAGGTTTAAATGCTAAAGAAATACATAAAGTTTAAGAAGTTACACGACGATGAAGGGAAAAATAATAATAGGACGGATGAAATATCAGATTTAGATTCATTCATTAATTTGTCTAGTTAATACAAAGAGTAAAAATCAAGAAGAGTTACCATTATTAATACAGGGCTAAAGGCTATTGAAAGGAAAGAATGTGACAAAAATGGAGTGAAAGTGGTCGATGAAGGGGAAAGACCGAGATGAGAGAGAGAGAGAGAGAGACAGAGAGAAAGAGAGAGAGAAAAGAAAAAAAAAATAGACGAAAAATAAAATAAGCTTTGTTGGAAACGCTTATGAAAAGAATTAAATGAAGACGAAGCTTGAAGAACACCGTAACCTTGGAGTGAAATCATAGAGGTATCAAATTGTGATGTTTGTGATGAGTGAAAGAAAAGTAGTGAGAGGTGAGTGGTAATTGTGATCTTGGTGATGAGTAAAGTCAGGAGAATGGTGAATGGTGACTAATGATTGTGATGATGATGGTTAGTAGAGAAGTGAACAAGCGGTGAGTGTGACTGTTGACATCTTGGTGAATTACGCAAGAGTGAACCCAAGACAAGGGCGAAAGGGAGGCAGAGGCGTGAGTGAGATGCTTGAGGGGGAGAGGGGTCAGAATAGTCGTGCATCTGTTCCTCCTCCTCCTCCTCCTCCTCCTCCTCCTCCTCCTCCTCCTCCTCCTCCATTATTGCTTTAATTTGTGCCTTCTGTGCAGCTTTATCGTTATAATCAGTGTGTTATTGTTATTGCTAATCGCCTTGTCTTCTTCTCCTTATTATTTTTTGTTTTTTCTTCTCTTCTTCTTCTTCTTCTTCTTCTTCTTCTTCTTCTTCTTCTTCTTCTTCTTCTATAAAAAAAAAAAAACGAATATTCTTTAAGCAGCAGCGTGAGATTGTTAATAACGTAAGCAGAACAGAGAGAGAGAGAGAGAGAGAGAGAGAGAGAGAGAGAGAGAGAGAGAGAGAGAGAGAGAGAGAGAGATGCAGTGAAGAGTAAATATCGTCGTGTCTTTGGAAAATGAGAACGTGCAAAGCCTATAAAAATAAGAAAATAACAGAACATTATTAACGAAAGAAATGCACGAAACGAAACACTAAAAAGAAAAAAAAAATGGAATAAAAAGAAAATAGGAAAAAAAATAATCAGGTAATGTATCAGTTAATGGTCAGAGCTAAACACACACACACACACACACACACACACACACACACACACACACACACACACACACACACACACACACACACACACACACACACACACACACACACACACCAAAAGAAAGAGAAAACGACCAGAGTGAAGCAAAAAAGCAATGTTATCGGGTGTAACATCAATAGAGGCTTATATGCGAGTGTTGGAGTTTTGGCGGAGTGTCAAATTACTAATGGAACAGCGGAGTCCCAGAGGAGTGAGTGGGTCAGGGCGAGCAGGATGCCGTGACTGGACGCTAAGACAAAGGGGGCAACCCACTCGCGTTCCCAGGCTCCCCTATACCACAGAACAGGGAGGGGGACTGAAGGGGAGAATGGGAAGAGGGAGAAAGAGGGAGGGAGTGAAGGAGGCATGAAGGAGGGAAAAGGATGCAGAAGGAAGGAGGGAGGGTGGAAAGAGCTTGTCCATAGAAGGGAGGAAGGAAAGGAAGAAGAGAATGAGAGAAGGAGGGAAATAAGGTAATCCATAGAAGGAAGGAAGGAAGAAGAAGAAGGGAATGAAGGTGGGGGATGACGAGGAGAAAGGAGAAAGGACAGGCAGAAAAGAATGAAGGAGGAAAGGAGAGAAAGGAAGGTCCGTATAAGAGAAGCAGGGCAGGAAGAAGGGAATGAAGGAGAGAAGAGGGAAAGAGGGTTCATAGATGGGAGGAAGGAAAGGAAGAAGAGAATGAAGAAGGGAAAGGCAAAAAAGGCTCTATAGAAGAAGGGAACGAAAGGCAAAAGAAAATAAAGAACGGAAGGAAAGGAAGAAGAGATTGAAGAAAAGAAGGAGAGCCATAGAAGGTGGAAACAAATGAAAACGTGAATGAAGGAAGGAAGAAAGGGAAGGCAAGTTAGAGAAACACATTCAGTCATCATTTTTGGGCTTTTACAGTTACTTGACCTTAGAGATGGCCTTAACACCACCATTACTAAGCATATCCACGTCTAACACACCCGCGGCACTACCACACAACTAACAACACGTCTCACCTGATTCACAAAACACGCTATTTCATCAAAACTTCTTCAATTACCATTAAAATACTACTCGGTTTTGTGAGTAATGTATGGTGTGTCTTAAGAAAAAAAAACATCTTTATATCATTTATCAGTAAAGTAACCACATTTCTAAGTAAATATCAGTAAAATCAACATGTAATATCCAGTGTCCTCTTGTGCCCTCGTTTTCTTCCGTAGGTTCTGCCCCGCCACGGTCCGAATAAGGCTCGTATTCTCAAACACTTATGTGCTTCACCTCTACAATTTCAAAAGGCTTTATTTAAGTCTACACGAGATTTTAAAGGTGTTTTTATGGTTCTAGTGGCAGAATGTTAAGCTTTCTACATTTTTAACTGGAGAAACATTCTTGAGAACCCCTCCTAAGTCATCGCTGTGGCTCTTGAAAATTATCTTGGAGAGAGCAAAACGTTTCTGAATACGGATCTAACTCTCTTCCCACACAAACACACAGACACACAGACACACACACGTTCCGCTGCTCGGCCCTGCTGGCGAGACGCGGCAACGAGTGTCATGTGACGAGTGGTGTAACGTGTCATAAGAGGTCAGGCGGGACTGGTGGGGTCAGGCTGCCGGCATTCTCCGAGGGGACACTGCCCGAGGGGAAACAGGTTCACGACCCTCGCATCCGTGCCACAGGGGCTTAACGCACGTAGGTGGTAGTGGTGGTGGTGGTGGTGGTGGTGGTGATGTGTGTGTGTGTGTGTGTGTGTGTGTGTGTGTGTGTGTTCCCGTCGATGTTTGTATGGCAGAATTAATGAAGGTTATAGAGCTTGTTTAGTTATTATCGGGCTTTCTGTGTGTAATTGGTTGTAATTTTCGTTGTAATTATGATTTTATGTCAAGGTTCTCACGAAAGTTTGTAATCATTAGCTTCCCATTGAGGGGATTAATTGTGATTACTATACGTCTCTCTCTCTCTCTCTCTCTCTCTCTCTCTCTCTCTCTCTCTCTCTCTCTCTCTCTCTCTCTCTCTCTCTCTCTCTCTCTCTCTCTCTCTCTCTCTCTCTCTCTCTCTCTCTCTCTCTCTCTCTCTCTCTCTCTCTCTCTCTCTCTCTCTCTCTCTCTCTCTCTCTCTCTCTCTCTCTCTCTCTCAAGGAATGGTTATAAAAAGCCAGCTAGGAAATTCTAAAAGGATGAAGAGTCCTGCCTTCACTGACGCACTTCTAAACAGACTCCATAACACTTGAACCTTCATTAACTCTCATTACTGTGCCGTATCCTCACCACCCTGCCACCCTCACCATTCACCCTGCCGCCCTTACATCGCCACCACACTCACTACCTTCCTCCTACACTCGCTTGCTATTCTCTTTTACTTGCCAGTCATATTGGCACACTTACTTCCCTCTCTCGTTCATCATTAATTGCTTTGAAACTTTGTAGCTATCTTGTAAATTGCTGTTGGTGTTTCAGTGTATTTTCACTCTCTAACTGTTGAAAATCGTGCACTATATCAATCATGTGTATAAATAGTAGTGACAGTAAATGCTTTAAATGTTTCCCCTCACTAGAAAGTCACACTGGCACTGCAACTTCACTTTCTTAATATGGCTCGTATTCTCAAACGTTTCTCTGCTTCATCTCCACTATTTCAAAAGGCTATATTTAAGTTTACATGAGTTTTCAAAGGTGTTTTTTATATAGTTCTAGAGGCAGAGTGACAAAATTTTTTTACATTATTAACTGGAAAAACACTCTTGAAAACCCCGCTAATCATCTCTTGGAAAATAGTCGCGGTGAGAGAGCAAAGCGTTTCTAAATATGTGCCTATAGCTCGCCACACAACCTTCTCACATTACTATATTACTTCACACATTACCACATTCCCTGCTCCACACGATCACATCTCTCCATCCTGATCCTCCAGCGCCACAGCCACACGTTCTATCATCTTTCTTCTTAGTTCACCAAGCGACTACCATATTTACCCATTAAATTTTACCCATTGCTTAACCTTTACTTTGAACAGTGACGTGTCTCACCCTATACCCGTCACTCCGCCTCGCCCCACATCATAATGGCAAATACAGTGTAGCTCATCATTATCATCACTAATCCTCACTTTACATCACATGCACGGGAGATGGTTGCGCCGTTGAAAAATCTATTTGATGACATATTTCCACCCTTCCAGTTCACTTTATCTAATTATTAACCTGATTTTTATGTGTTCAATTATTCCACGTCCGTCATTCTTTGCCACGTCCTGCAGCTGCGCCGTGACTGAAGTAACCTGCGCGGTGCAGGAGATTTACAGCAGGACTGTTTGGGTGGGGAGGGGAGGGAAGGGAACAGTGAGTCCGCTTTATAGTGTGTGTAATCCGTCCAGTCAACTTGTTCTCTGATTGGTCAGGACCATCAATCGTCTGGGCAGGAGGCGTGTAATTGGCTGAAGCTGGCTGAGGATAATGACCCTGATTAGTCCACGCAGGCGGGCGCACAGACCCTCGCGGTGCTCTGCATTATCGCTCTGATGGTGGCCATTAACTGATGCTTGATTTACGCACGTATTTATCAAAGGTACTAAAATTTGCTTCTCCCCTCTCCCTCTCCCAGGCTGGCCACTCTCAGGCTTATGTGGCCTCGGGGCGTGCCAGGCGTGTGTGGTGGCGTGGGCGAGAGCACGGTAGGGCTTACGGTGATGCTGTCTATATCGAATGTTCTCTAAAAATGGTGAGATTTATTTGGCCTCCCACCGCCGGTACTACACAGCCTCCGCCTCCACTTTTTCAGCAATGCCAGCGCGCCGCCAGACGTCAGCCGCGGCCGTCCGTCTCTCCGCCGCCCTCGTTAATCCCAAAAATTGCCGCGATTGATGTGTGGCGAGGAATGACTAACAGCAGGAAGGGAGTGATTTACCGAGGCACATAAAACTTGAACAATTTATAGGAACACTTAAATGTGGATTAAAATATTTTGAACTTGTTATTCATTTCCTTGTTGGACTTGATTTGGGTTTGATTCGGCGGGAGATAGTCGGTTGTTGCTCTTGCGTGACGGTCACTGGTTTGCTTAAAGGGAAAAAAATCATATTATGTGAAAGATGAGGCGCGGAGGAGGAGGAGGAGGGAGGAGGAGGAGGAGGAGGAGGAGGAGGAGGAGGAGGAGGAGGAGGCTTGATTTAGAAGGCAAAGGGCAATCCTCATTTCTTCAGTCTGTTCAATACAGTTTAATTCGTTGTTCCCTAAAATACTTGAATTATGCACGAGGGAAGTGTGTGTGTGTGTGTGTGTGTGTGTGTGTGTGTGTGTGTGTGTGTGTGTGTGTGTGTGTGTGTGTGTGGGTGTGTGTGTGCGCGCGCCTCATGTCTGCCCATGGCGTGTGGTAAATTAGAAAGAGGCATGCATGGCTGCACAGAACAAAAATTGGGGTATTTCCCTCATGCGTCAAATGTTGCTTTTAATTAAAAACAACACTAGGTATTTTCTTTTTTACATTTTTTTTTAATTAGCTTCATGTTTTCGTTCAGCAAGAGAGTTCATTCCTTATTCATTATTCCTGACTAACACACTTACTGTTGCTGATTGGAGTAATTGTATTGGACTGACTTGTGGTAGAAGCAGCAACAGTAGTAGTAGTAGTAGTAGTAGTAGTAGTAGTAGTAGTAGTAGTAGTAGTAGTAGTAGTAGCAATAATAATAGTAATGGTGGTAGTAGTGGTAAAGTAGGTTTCTGAGTGCTTGCGTGGCAGTGAATATGATTAAGACTGAATGGCCATGCGATGTTAATTTCTAACTTTGTTCTTACATTCAAAGAGACTAAAAAATGACTAAAAGATATACATCACTGCATAATTATCTTCCCTATACATAAAATAAAACACATCTTCCGTGTCTCCTCTGTCGTATTCAGCTGTGGATATGACTCAACCATTTATGATCAACTGATGAAAAGGAAAGAAAACTCAAGAATAAAAAAATGTTACTGATTAGATTAACAATAGTAAAACATAAACGGATAACATTTCTCGTATATTTGTGAATAATTTCTGCGTTACCGATACACACAAACTCTCTCTCTCTCTCTCTCTCTCTCTCTCTCTCTCTCTCTCTCTCTCTCTCTCTCTCTCTCTCTCTCTCTCTCTCTCTCTCTCTCTCTCTCTCTCTCTCTCTCTCTCTCTCTCTCTCTCTCTCTCTCTCTCTTAAGCTAATCTTTATGGTGTGTGGTTGTGTTAGATTTAAGGAACACCATCGTTCTCTTCGCCTTGTTAGGGAGGACAAGGTCTGGAGGTGTGCGTTACGCCCCTGTTTCTCTGTCTGCACGGGCGGCGGGGTCAGGCGGGGGGTCAGGCGGGGGGTCAGGTGGGGGTCAGGAGGAGGAATGTGGGTGGGTCTTAATACGTCATAACTGTCGGTGTTCACCCCCACATGTCCGCCCCTGTTTGCCCGCACGCCCGCACGCCCACGGAAATACACCCACGGAAACACGCCCATGCACTGAACTTGTGTCCACTGAAGAGGTGATGGCGGTGGTCCTGTGGTGTTGCGGTGGTTGGACCTGTAATGTTAGGGTGTACATGGGAGATCATTAACCCTTTCAGTACTGGAACACATTTTTACCTTTAGTTTTTGGGTGTGATTAGACGATTTTATTGACATTAGGAAGGGTCTATGGAGATCAGAAGATTAATGGTCACCAGTCTTCTCTATTTTAATCCCCACGTATGTTCCTGAAGTTGTGTAAAATCACCAAATAGTAAGCAGAATGAATATGGAAACGCGTCATGGCACTGAAGGGGTTAATGGTGAGGGTGATAAGGATGTGACAGATAAGTGTAGAGGATGACTGCGGAAGTGTACGTCTGTGTCTGTGTGTGCATGTGTGTGGAGGGTGTGGTATGCTAAGGTAGTGGTGTGAAGGGTGGGAGTGTGGGTGTGGGTGTCCGCGATGGGTGTGGGTGGGGTGGCCATACATGGGAGGCAGGACGGAGCAAAGGTGTGACTCCTTACATTTATTCGACGAGGAGGAAGAGAAGGAGGAATATTGGTTTAACGTTTTATTTCCTTTATCCTTATACACATCTCATTCTATTATTACCTTGTCTTGCGCGATGCGGGGAGGATGATAATAATAGCAATGATGATGGCATATATACACTGCGAAATTGAGGAGAGAGAAATTTATCTAACTTCTATTTCTCTTCTTTTTCACCCTCATATGCTAACGTTTGTAGTGCTAATCAAGACATTCATCCCAGATTTTTGGTTAACTCTCTTAATCTTTTAGAAAACTGGCAGTCAAATGGGCCTTTTTATTTTTATTTGTGGTTGCCCTTGGCCAGCTTCCCCTATTCCATAAAAAAACCCTCTTTCTTCACACAAAACTACGTGCATCTAACTACACATACATTTTTCACGCAAAATTTAAAATGAGGGGAAAAAATGACTTACCATCCTTAGAGTGCCTTTCTAACCCCATTTTCCTTCAACCTGTTTGGGGACCGGCACCTCAGTGGGCATTTTTCTTTTTAATCACAGATTTTGTTGCCCTTAGCCGAGTTTCCCTTCTACATAAAAAGAAAATAAATAAATAAATCAGAAAGAGAATTTATGGATCTAAACATACACCACTAATACTGAAACTCAAGAAAACTGGAATTTATATGGATTAGAAATATAGAAGGTGTAGTATGGTGGAGTGGAGTGGTTCAGAGAGAAAAAAAGATGTAAATGACTAGTATGGAGGTTAAAACAAGCTGGAATATATGTGGAGTAGGAATCTTGGTGTAATAAGGTGAACTGGAGTAGTTGAGGTATGGAAATAGATAGACATGAAAAGTTATACGAGGCAATAGATAAACAGATAAATGGATGACTAGATGTTTGAATAACTAGCATGGAGGCTAAAGCAAGCTGGAATGTATGTGGAGTAGGAATCTTGGTGTAATATAGTGAAGTGGAGTAGATGAGGAATGGAAATAGATCAATATGAAAAGTTATACGAATTAATAGATAAACAGATAAATGGATGGACTATTAGACGGTAAAAATGACTATTATGGAAACTAAAGCAAACTGGAATAGACGTGCAGTAAGAATCCTGGTGTAATAAGGTGAAATGGAGTGGAATAATTGAGAAGTGTAAATAGATAAATATGAAAAGTTATACGATTTAGTAGATAAACAGTTACATGGATGGATGACTAGATGATTAACCCTTTCAGTAGCATGACGCGTTTCCATATTCATTCTGCTTACTATTTGGCGATTTTATAAAGCTTCAGAAACTTATGTAGGGAATTAGAATAGTGAAGACTGGCTATTAATCTTCTGACCTCCATAGATCCTTCCTTATGTCAATAAAATGGTCTAGTCGTACACAAATCTCAAGGTAAAAATGTGTCCCAGTACTGAAGGGGTTAATTTTCTGACCTTCATAGACCCTTCCTAATGTCAATAAAACTGTCTAATCGTATACAAATCTCAAGGTAGAAATGTGTCCCAGTACTGAAGGGATTAATTATCTGACCTTCATAGACCCTTCCTAATGTCAATAAAACTGTCTAATCGTACACAAATCTCAAGGTAGAAATGTGTCCCAGTAATGAAGGGATTAAGTGACTAGTATGGAGGTTAAAGCGAACTGGAATACTGGTAGATGTGTAGTAAGAAGTGGGAACTGTGGTGTAGTATGGTGAAGTGGCGTGGTTGAGGAGTGGAGAGTCTCTCTGCTTTAACACAGGCAGGGATGCGCCTTGTCTGGGTCATGAGGGTAAGGAGAGGAAAGCATCATATTCCCGCGCCGAGGCTGAGTCATGCATGGGTGAGGCAAGACATGAGTGAGGACAGAAATGGATGAAATGCGTGATACTACGGGTGGAATGCAATGTGGAATGGAGATGTGGGAGGTGTGAATGTTAGTGTGACTCCTTCCACTAGCATGATCTGTCTTCCCTTCTCCTCTTTTCCTACCTCACGTTGGTTATTTTGTATAATATCACGTAATTTTAATTTTTCTGTTTAAGAAGGCTTTATACATGCGGTGCTGTTGGTTCTTCCTTTCTTTCTTCTTCGTCCTATTTTTCGTTTTTATGTGCTGTTCTACGTCTCTTTTTTAGATTAGGTAGTGTAATTCATTTGCTACTGTTTATTGCTGTTCTGGTTCCTTTGTCCTACACTGCTTTCCTCCTCCTCCTCCTCCTCTTCCTCCTCCTCCTCCTCCTCCTAATCATCTGCTGCTCTTTGCTTTTTCTTTGTATTCATTTGTGTCTCTTTCTTCTCCTTCTCTTTCTCTTTCTCTTTTTAGTTCTCCTCCTCCTCCTCCTCCTCCTCCTCCTCCTCCTCCTCCTCCTCCTCCTCCTCCTCCTCCTCCTCCTCCTCCTCCTCCTCCTCCTCCTCCTCCTCCTCCTCCTCCTCCTCCTCCTCCTCCTTCAGGACTTCACCTTTAGCTCACATCTAGATTGCCATGAAATTGGTGTTTGCTCTTTCCTAATGGGGACGCTGGTCCACTGTGTGTCCGGAGTGTCCCGTTTCACCGCCAGGAAGGTCCTCCCCGTCCCCAGCGCGCCTCCCTCAGCCCAGGACACCATTTACCACATTCAAAATACAAATAGAGTTTTCCTTCCTCGGTCTGGCTTTCCTTGTCCTCTGAAAGCAATTAGCCGCCAGGAGAAAAAAGTTAGCAAAATACAGTCTCTCTCTCTCTCTCTCTCTCTCTCTCTCTCTCTCTCTCTCTCTCTCTCTCTCTCTCTCTCTCTCTCTCTCTCTCTCTCTCTCTCTCTCTCTCTCTCTCTCTCTCTCTCTCTCTCTCTCTCTCTCTCTCTCTCTCTCTCTCTCTCTCTCTCTCTCTCTCTCTCTCTCTCTCTCTCTCTCTCTCTCTCTCTCTCTCTCTCTCTCTCTCTCTCTCTCTCTCTCTCTCTCTCTCTCTCTCTCTCTCTCTCTCTCTCTCTCTCTCTCTCTCTCTCTCTCTCTCTCTCTCTCTCTCTCTCTCTCTCTCTCTCTCTCTCTCTCTCTCTCTCTCTCTCTCTCTCTCTCTCTCTCTCTCTCTCTCTCTCTCTCTCTCTCTCTCTCTCTCTCTCTCTCTCTCTCTCTCTCTCTCTCTCTCTCTCTCTCTCTCTCTCTCTCTCTCTCTTTTACGAGCCATTAGTCTTGGAAGGCCTTGGTCTCACTTCATCATATTTACTTACCGAAAACCGTGGTAATAAAAGTTTGAGGGGTGGGAGTGGAGGAACTCTCTGTGTTGTGCGATGGTCAATGTAATAAGTGAACGATGAAGAGGTGAACCTAATAATGGCCACGCGTAATGAATGTTAACTGGATAGAAGTAGTTTGTTGGAAGATTGATTGGAATGTATTCGCAGGTAAGATAGGAGGCAGTGGAAGGGATGAGAGTCGATAGTGGTAGTAATAAAGTGAAACTAAGGGGAGAGATGTAAATGGAATAGAGTGATAAATGATGATGAATTTTTAGTTTAATGTGAAAATTTGTATTAATCTATAGAATGAATGGTTAGACAGATCAATATCGACATACAGACACGCAGACAGACATAAACATACACACATACAAACATAAATAGGTAGACAGACTTATAGAAACATAAAATGAATAAATACATAACATCGCTAAACAGCAAAAAAAAAAAAAAAAAAATATATATAAATAAAAGACAGAAACAGCTCTTATTAGATAAAACAAAAAACAAAACACTGATTACCTCTGAACTGAACGGCTGACAAATAAAGTGAACAAACTAATACATAAATAACATCGCTAAACAATACAAAAATAAGACATACAGACAGCTCTTATTAGATCAAACAAAAACAAAACACTGATTATCTCTGAAGTGAACAGCTGCTATACCTCTGAATAAGTAATAAGTCGCAGAGAGAGAGAGAGAGAGAGAGAGAGAGAGAGAGAGAGAGAGAGAGAGAGAGAGACACCCGGTAACATTAACTTCTGCGGCAGAGTCAGTGGTTGCGGCAGAGTGAGTGTGGGGAGGGTGTGGTCAGGGCGTGGTGGTGGTGGTGATGGCGATAGCAGTAATAGTGGTGTTTATGACGATGGCGACACTGTTGATTTATTGTAGTAGAAACTGATATTGGTATAAGGTGAAGTGGAAGTGGCGGTAACACTAGTAGTAGAAATACATAGTAGAGGTAATTGTAATAGTGGTTATCTTTTTGTTGTGGTATTAATGACAGTGTTAATGTAGAAAACAGTTGAAGCTCATGAAAATACTCGGTTATTAAATACAAAAAAAAATAGTAAGTTATAAAGACTCATATTTGCAACTAGTGTATGTTTTTCTCATTATAGAAGGAACACTGGCCAAGGGGAACAAAAATAGGTGTATATGTAGAAAAAAGGCCAACTAAAGCGCCAGTTTCCACACATTCATAATCAGTAATCACAAACAGAGAGATAATAAGTGTCTTGAAACCTCCATCGTAAAAGAGTTCAAGTCATAGGAGAGTAGAACTACAAAAACAGGCAGAGAGTTCCAGAGTTTACCAGAGATAGGAGTGAATGATTGAGAGTGCTGGGTAACTATTTAATTAGCGAGCTTAATAGAATATATTGAGGTTTTAAATGGAATAAGAAAATAAGTGAGGTAATTAATAAAGTTGATCATTATATTCTCAAAGCCACGGACTGTGTTTGTGTGACTAAAATTATGATATGTATGTTGTTGGTGATGATTGTAGTGGTGGTGGTGGTGGTGGTGGCGGAAGGAAAAAAATTAAGGGGGAAGACGTGAGGAAAAGATGAACGAGAAGTGAGACAGGGAGGAAAATAGAGAAGAGAATGACACAGGAATGGAGTAGAAAGAGGAAAAACGAGAAAGAAAACATGGAAGACGAATACAAATGTTAAGGAGAGGAGGAAGAAGAAGAAGAAGAAGAAGAAGAAGAAGAAGAAGAAGAAGAAGAAGAAGAAGAAGAAGAAGAAGAAGAACAATAAGAAAGAAGAAGAAGAAGAAGAAGAAGAAGAAGAAGAAGAAGAAGAAGAAGAAGAAGAAGAAGAAGAAGAAGAAGAAGAAGAAGAAGAAAAAGGAAAATAAGAACAATAATAATAATAAGAAAGGTAGAAGAAGAGGAAGAAGAAGAAGAAGAAGAAGAAGAAGAAGAAGAAGAAGAAGAAGAAGAAGAAGACGAAGAAGAAGAAGAAAAAAAAAGAAGAAAAAGAAGACAAACAGGAAGAAGAAGAAATAAAAAAGGAAGAAGAAAAAAACTCAAAAGAAAAAAAAAAACATAGATAAACGAAAAAAGGAAAAAAAATAATAACACAAGAAAACCAAAACAAGAAAGCAAAATAAAAGTAATAAAGATCAGAACAAAAACAATAAGAGCGAGAACAAGACGAGGAGGAGCAGGATGATGATGAAGAGGATCGGGCCAGAGGAAGGAAGGAGAGGTGGAGGAGAACAATTAGCAGTGGACCCAGCACGGTAGGGGCTCTGACCACATTCCCACATCACTCACCTGCCTGCCCTCACCTTCTCTCACCTTCCCTCACCCCATAACCCAAACTGACCGACCGCCATCAATTCCCACAATCCACCTGACACCACTCACCCCTCCCTGACACCCCCCTCCCCTCACCCCAACGATCACCAGCACCACCACCATCACCACCATCACAGCCACCACCACAGCTGCAGCGGACACGCACACCTAAACATCCCCGCTTCCCTCAGCCGTGAAAACATGACACGTGACACTCCCTCCCGCGCCACTGACTTGGCACTCCTTGGCACTACCCTCCCCTCCCCTCCCTTCTCTTTGCCTCACCCTGCTCTCCCTCTCCTTTTCTGTCCCTCCCTCTCTTTCTCTCTCTCTCTCGTAACTTCCGGTGTGGGGGTCAGGTCAAGGGAGAGACGTGACCAGCTGTGTGTGAGTGTGAGGCGCCCTGGGAACTGTGTAATGGTTCAATAGGGAAGGACACACAGGAAGACAAAGGAAAGGGGAGTTATATTTGACTTATTAGATTGTTACGAACGTTTTTATGATATAAGGAGGTGGTGGAGGAAGAGGAAGAGAGGTTAATGGAAGTTTGTACGTAATGGTTGTAGAGGGAGGTACACAAAGGAAGGTGAAGGAAGAGGGAGTTATATCAGACTTGTTAACCTTTACGAAACTGTTTGTGATATAAGATGTTAGAAATGGGAGAAGAGAGGTTTTAGGTACACAAAGAGATGCAAAGCAAGAGCAAACTACATCTGATCTGGTTGTTTTCATTTTACTCTACAGGCCCGTATTAAAAACCCTTTGCTCTCTCACCACGACTATTTTCCAAGGTCACAAAGATGATGTAGAAATCTTGTCACTTTGCCTCAAGAAACGTAAAAACACCTTAAAAAAAATCGTGTCAATTTTAATAAAAGCTTTTGAAATAGTGGAGGTGAAACACAGAAAGTTTGAGAATATGAGCCTGAGTGTGGTGTGTGAAGAGATTGACGAAGAAGAGGAGGAAAGGTTGGATAACAGCGAAGATTGCGAAGGAAATCTTGTCACTGCAGACATAATATATATTCACAGTGTATAGGTTATTTTCACTAGAGAGTTCATTTGAAATATGATAAGTGGTTAAAGGAGAATGCGAGATTGAGCAATCAACATACCCTTCGTAGGTCGTTAGATTACTATTTACATTAAGTAGAGGAGATAAAACTGTGGAAGACTCATCCCCATCTGTCTGTCAATCTAAATTCAATAATATCACTACAACCACCACCACCACCACCACATAGAGGAGATAAAGCAGTAGAAGAATCATCACCATCTATCTGTCTATCTACATTTTATATCACCACCACCAACACCACCACCACTACCATCAACAACATCAACAACAACAACAACATCATCATCATCATCATCATCATCATCATCATCATCATCATCATCATCATCATCATCATCATCATCATCATCAACAACAACAACAACAACAACAACAACAACAACAACATCAACAACAACAACAGTCCCAGCCACCTGACTCCCTCGCTCCCTGTGACCCAACATTACCCAACGCTCCCCGCAGCAGGTCAGAGGAAGGAGGGTGACCCAGTGTGACCCTCGTGACCCCAACACATTCTTCCGGGTCCCAGCTCAGTGAAGACGATCCATCTACTGTTTTTCTTTCTTACTGTCGTCCTTTTCTTTCTTTTCTTGCACGTGTTTTTTTTTTTCAAGATTAAGGTCTGTTGGTCTTTTTTTTCTTCTTTTCTTCTTTTCTTGGTTTCTTCTTATTTTTGTTCTTTATTTATGTTTTCTTAATTTTTCAGGTTTTCTTGTGCTTCATTTTCTTTCCGAGCTTTATTCCTCTTCACTTTTTCTTTTTCTGTTTCTTTCCTGCTTCAAAATATTCGATAATTATATTTTTTTCTTTTCATCTTACTTTCCTAATTTCTGTCTCTTTTCTTTCCTGACTATCATATATTTTTTTCTAATTCATTACGTATCGGTAGTTTATCCTCAGCTTCCTTTTTTTTTTCCTTGCCCATTCCCTTACGCAATAGTTTCAATCAATACTGTAATATATTTTTTCTTTCTCATCTTTCTTTCCTGATTTCTTTTTAGTCTCATATCCTTCCTGATTATCATATATTTTTTTCATTTTCTAATTCATTTCGCATCGGTAGTTTATCTTTATTGTTTCCCTTTTTTTTTTTCGCTAATCCCGTACGTAATATTTTAATCAGTGTTGTAACTCCATTCCTTTGTCTTGTATTTCCTCAAGTGACTGGTGCAAATGTGAGTCATGCGTAAGATTTTCCACTCCACCGAAGTTTTGGAGTCTCGACCTTGATGTATTTTAGCTTCTTCGTGACCCAGTGTAACCTCTCCTGACCTCACATTGGTTACTATTTCTTGGTAATTTGTTAGGCACTTCCTTCTTCTTCACTGACCTTGCCCTTGACCTGACCTCATGCTTTCTCTCGTGCACCTGTGTCTTCTTCCTTCTTTTCCTCCTCCTCCTTCTCCTCCTCCCTGGATTCGTTGTTGTCGTCATTCGCAGTCTTTCCTTTCCTCACGTCTCTTTCCTTTTTTGCATCGTGTGGTCTTCTCCTATTTCTCTTGCTTTTGATTTTTTGCACTTCAGTTACACTTATTTGTCTTCGTATAGCTCTCCCTGTCTCCAGTCTTCCTATTGAGATTTTTGTTTAATGCCCTTTCTTGTCTTTCTTTTCCTCACGTCTCTCTTCTTTTTATCTCGCCTCGTGTGGTCTTCTCTTATTTCCACAGCTTTTAAATTTTACACTTCGTCTTCGTATATTTTTCTCCGACAATATTTATCTTTTGTTTAATATACCCAATACAAACCGCGAAGACACTGTATAAGGGCGGGCAGAAAACAAAGAACATGTTGACTGGTGATGCGCTAAGGGACGTGTAGGAGGCGTCACGGGTCACTGAGGGTGGTCACTGAGGGAGGGAAGGAGGGACAAGCTCATGTGACCAGGCAGGGCGGGAGCGGGTCAGAAACAAGTGGACACCGGACACCACCACACTTGACCACAAACTGTTCCTCAGGTGCACCGAGGAGCCACACGCCTGACGAGTGACCAGAGCTGTTGAGGAAGGGAGCGAGGCGAGTAGGGATCAAGAGAGTCAGACAGGAAAAGTGAGTTAAAAAGAAGTGATAGAGGAAGATAGATAAGGAAAGTAGGCAAGAGGAGAGGGAGTCAGGTAGAAAGAACAAGGCAGGGGAAGTAATGGAGGTTAGGTTAGGTTAGGTTAAGTTAGGTGGAAAGAACAAGATAGGAAGAATTAATATAGGTTATCAGGGGAAAAAAGGAGAATAGAAAGAGAGAACAGGATTGAAAATAAGAATTGTGAGAGGAGTGAAGCATGGAGGGAAAAGAGAGAGAAGAGAGGCCACATCAGAAGAAAAAGAAGGAAAAGCACCACTAGAAATGTCAGATGAAGGAGATGCGGCGAAATAAAGATGCGTGGACTGACACGAACCAGGGACTTAATTGTGGTGTTAAGAAGGAAATAGCAGGAACAAGAAGCGTACAGAGGAAACACAGCGGCGCACTTACTGAATATATTCCTTGAGCCTTTCATTATCGTGCCGTTTCTTCATATTCATTCAGGTTACTATTTAGCGATTTTACACAGCCCCAGAAACTTATTTGGGGGATTAGAATAGCAAAGACTCTGGCCATTAATCTTTTAACATCCGTAGACCCTTCCTAATGCAAATAAAATAATCTAATCGTACCCCAAAAATCATGGTAAAAATGCGTCTCAGTATTAAATGGGTAAAGAAGGTTCCAACTCCTTATTTTCACTATCATTGGATGGAGACAATTAAAAGTTTCACCCAAAAGGGGATAAATGAAATGCTCGTAAAAACATAAATTGCCTTTAAATGCTAAATGAAAAAGAAAGAAAGTAAGTGAAGGGTAAACATCGCCACCTAACCGTCCACTGTAATCATTATTCATACGTTAACTTTTCACGAATGTACAGAACAATTAAACCGAACAGCCGAACATAATACGTAGCGCCCCCACCTTCCCCACACCTCTCTCTGTCTGTCTGTCTGTTTGTTTTTCTCTCTTCTCTCTCTCTCTCTCTCTCTCTCTCTCTCTCTCTCTCTCTCTCTCTCTCTCTCTCTCTCTCTCTCTCTCTCTCTCTCTCTCTCTCTCTCTCTCTCTCTCTCTCTCTCTCTCTCTCTCTCTCTCTCTCTCTCTCTCTCTCTCTCTCTCTCTCTCTCTCTCTCTCTCTCTCTCTCTCTCTCTCTCTCTCTCTCTCCGCCCACTCCTCGCCACGGCTCCAGGTCCCACAAGATAGAGCGTCTTTTATACCTCGTGGATGCCTCAGCGATCTTATTAGCGATCTGGTGTTAACTTAAGAGCCACCGTGATGTATTGCGGCGGCGAGATGCTCCAGGCCAATATAGTCAACGTTTAATTAAAGTTGACCCCCCGGAGTAGGCCTATGAGCCACGATAGGATCAGGCCACCCCCACGAGCCTCAATCTTTTATTAACTACGAGAACCTGGACCGAGGCTAGGAATATTAGAGGCCTGTCAGGTTTTTACGGGGGATTTCCTTTCCTTGTCTTACTCCTCCTCTTCCTCTTTTTTTTTTTTTTATCCTCACACTTTGTTCATTTATTCTCTTTTGTGTGTAGGTGAGTTTTTATTTGTGTTTTGCTCTTTCTTCTTTTCGTGTGTGTCAGTTTTTGGGGTGTTTAAAAAGGAGATTTAAGATTATTTTGTGGTTTTCGTGTGGAAGAGAAGGTGTGGGAGGAGAGTGGGGGAGCATGAACAGGAAGGGAAAGAGGTGGAGGAGGAGGTGGAAGAGGAGGAGGAAGAGGATGAATAGGGAGAGGAAAGTGAGAGGTAGGCACGATCACTTCATAGTAAGCAGTCAGTAGTTATGTAATTTCTAGTGACGTTTGGTGTCGGTGATGAAGAGGAAAGTGGCGGCCTGTGGGGAAGGACTGTAGGAGTGGGGGGCTTGGTGGGTGTTGTCAAGGTAACATCAGGTGGGCGAAGCGTGTGCCCTCTAATACAGCACACAGCCGACGCCACACTCCCGCCTCCTGCCTCGGCCGCCACCCTCCTCCTGCCCTGACAGTGATGGAGGAGAAGCACTAGCAGGTGGGCCACGAGACGGACCCTTGCGGCCACCTCCCTCTTCTTCCTCCTGCACCATCGCTCAGTCAACACACTACATCCACCACCACCACCACCTCTACCACCACTGCCACCACCACCACTGCCACCGTCGCCGCTTCACTGAAAATTAATAATACCTCGCTGATTCACTGCCTCTATCTCCCTGTCTCTCTCCAAGCGTGTATTTACTTATCGTTACTCCTGCTGGTCTCCCAATATGGCTGGAACTGAATTGGGAAGGTTCTTTTTAACATAGAATTACCAGGGTCAAGAAAATTTAAGATGTCCACTTCTCATTTTTTGTAGTCATAGTCGTATTAACATTTTCCGGATGTTTTTGTTGGGCCCATTCGTGTTTGATATACTAATTACTCATGAGATCATTGTCGCCACCAGCACCACCACCACCACCACCTGCGTGATAGAGGTGGCATTAGATACGCTGTGACGTGAGGGTGGAAGAAAGAATGGCCTCGATAACAGCGTGATTGGAGTGTACTCTTGTGGTGCGAGATAAGACAGTCGATATGCGTAACAATTTCATCAAGATTAAAGACTCTGATTCGAGAGATTGCCATAGAGAGAGAGAGAGAGAGAGAGAGAGAGAGAGAGAGAGAGAGAGAGAGAGAGAGAGAGAGAGAGACTATCCAGAATCTAATGTAATAATGTTGTTTACTGATTGATAGAATTACATTAAGTTGAAAAAAAATCTTATTGAATGGATAAGAAATCAACTCATGGGTAGAAGAAAGAAGGAGGGAATGACGCGTGTGGCAGAGACAGTGGTGACAGGCGGAGAGAGAGAATGGCAGGTGTGGGGAAGTGAAGTAGCCAGGTGAGGTGAATAAGCAGCTGTTGGTGTGAGGTTTATATAGTGGCAAGTGACTCACTCATCGGATTATGAGGGACGATAAAAAAAAAGGTGAAAAAATCAACACAAAAAAACTTAACTCCACCAATTACACGGAATAGAAAAATAAGCTAAGGATATAAAAATAAAGGAAAGAAAAAAAAATAACCTCATTCTATTTTGCACCTGAAACAGATAACTTTACCTTTGTTGTCCTATCGCACTTATGTTTATCTCCAGCACCCTGACCGAGAGGGACGATAAGGGTTTGGCGGTCCCTTGGAAATAAAGAACAATGACTTACAACTCGTTTCCTTCTTGCCACGCCCCATGAAAAGATACATCTCGTTATTTTGAAGGAAAGAAGCGTTTTATTATCTCGTGGTCAAGTGTGAGAAAATCAGTGAAAGTAGGAGTGAGAGGAAAAAGAGGAGGAGGAGGAGAAGGAGAAAGAGGAGGAGGAGGAGGAGGAGGAGGAGGAGGAGGAGGAGGAGGGCTGATAGTTGTTGGGGCGTGAGACAGCCACTCTCCGATGGGTCCAGATAACCGCGTGGTCGTGACGCCGCGGTCATCCTCCCTCACGCCCATCCCGTCACACCGCCCACCCACTTACTGTAACGCCGCCCACCTCCCCTCTGTTACACCGCTCACCACCCCGTCGCGCCGCCCACCCACTTACCGTAACACATCCACTCTTGTATCTCCATCCCGCCTTGCTATCAAACACGTTCATGTAATGCTGCCGGACCTAAAGTAACCCAAGAAAATGGATTTATTCCTTTATTTCTACGTAAAATAGTCTCGTTTTTTCTTTCTTTATGTTTTGACGGAATGTTTGCCTCGTAATTGCAGGATAACATCGCTTTTTTGTATATGGTATTGGAGATTATTTATTTATATACTGCCAGACAAAAAATTAACCCTCAAAATTGGTTTATTCGTTTATTTCTACTTAAAATAGACTCGTTTTTTCTTTCTTTATGCTTAGAAGGAATGTTTGCCTCGTAATCTCAGGATAACATCATTTTTTTGTATAAGGTATTGGAAATTGTTTGTTTATATTGTCATTGGCTCGTGGGTAATTATAATTAGTCTTCTCACTAAACTCACATGCCAACACAAACACGTACTCACAACTTCAAGACTTAATTTCAGGGTAACATTGCTTTGTGTATGAGATTACTGATCAAATCTTAACTACTTGTACAAGATCATGAAAAATTAATCTTATTAGTAAACACACATGGAAACACACACAAAGAAACACGCATATCCTCGCAGCACATACACTGACATCCAAGCAACACGAGATGTACTATGGCTCGTATTCTTAAACACTTCCGTGCGTCACCTCCACCACTTCAAAAGCCTTTATCTAAATTTACCCGAAATTTTAAGGTGTTTTTATGGTTCTAGAGGCAGAGTGACAATATATCTACATTATCAACCAGAGAAATACCCTTGAAAACCCGCTAATCATCCCTATGGGCTTGGAAAATTGACGTGGTGAGAGAGCAAAGCGTTTCTGAATACGGACCATACAGGGAGAGAGAGTCACACGCACACACCGTCTGAGGAATAACAAAAGCAGTCAGATAGGGATAATCCTCAGTCAGATGTTGTGTGTGATTTATCGAGTCGTGGCTTGTGAGAGTTCAAGGCTGTGGGATACGATACTACACCTTGTCCGTGGTCTGAGGGTGAGGGCGAGACGCGAGACACAAGACACGTAATGCTTTGGGTCTGCTGTGGGTGCGGTGCGTGCGTGGTCTGGTGTGTGTGTGGTGTGTGGTTAGTGTAGTGAGTGGAGTGGCAGGTGTGTGTATGAAGGTGATGGTCATGCTGGCTGATGACTTGATGCTTCACCTCCACTAATGAGTTCATACAGGTGCGTGGTCTCAGGTAGCAGGGCCAGGTGTGTGGTGGGTGCTCTCAGACGTGACCTTGGCTGATGCTTCGCTTAAAAGGTAGTGTCTCTATCGTTTTTCTTCATATTTTCGCTGTTGTTGTGTTATTGGTGTCTGTTTTTTTATTGGTGTTTCTCACGTTTTTGTTCTAGATGCTGTCCTATGTTGCCTTCTTTTTTTCTTCTTCTTCTTCTATTTCTTCTTCTTCGTTTTACTCCTCCTCCTCCTCCTCTCCTCCTCCTCCTCCTCCTCCTCCTCCTCCTCCTCCTCCTCCTCCTCCTCCTCCTCCTCCTCATTACACCCAAGATGTCATCATTACAAGAAAGAAATATACTGAGGCCATTAATTTAACTCTTATGTAATCAGGCACTGAGCTTATGAGGCTGTGTATTGTTGTTGTTGTTGTTGTTGTTTATCACTCGTACTCATGATGATAATAGTCGTGTGTGTGTGTGTGTGTGTGTGTGTGTGTGAAGCTGATTACATACAGTACACGGGTTCTTAAATCGCACTTACACACCAACACACACACACACACACACACACACACACACACACACACACACACACAGGCCGGACACAGCATCACTTTCGCGTACGAGTCGAGACAGCTGTAACGTACATATCCATTAAAAGTGAATCCATCTGTACTAATGTATGGGATCGTAGCTCATGACGGATAGCGAGTGTAAACCCACAACCCACACCCTCTCATCACACCCCAGGGATTACTTAGGGAAATAAATGAACTGAGTACCCTTCCCTTTTCCCTGTCTTCATCTTACCCTTACCTATTTTACCTTGAGTCTTAACTTTTCCTCTCTCTCTCTCTCTCTCTCTCTCTCTCTCTCTCTCTCTCTCTCTCTCTCGTCGTCGTCGTCTTTTTATGGGTGTATTTATAATGAAGGAAAGTAAGTGCTGAGAAGGTGCAGTGGTTAGATGTAATTAAAAGATAGAAACAGACGTGCAGATAGATGGAAATACATGCATACTCGTATATGGACTCGGAGATTGAACACACACACACACACACACACACACACACACACACACACACACACACACACACACACACACACACACACACACACACACACACACACACACACACACACACACACACACACAGTCTTCCCTACATCACCTCTCCTTCCTCCTTCCTGCCTTTCTTTGGTCATCTAAAGGTATGGATTCAATATGGTTCACCTTTCTCTATGTATTATTGGAGGTCTGTGAATTCTCAGCCTGTAGTCTTTAATGAGAGCAAAGTGTGTGTTAATTGTACTTTGTCTTTTTCTTCTTCCCTCTTGTAGTACTTGGGAATTTGATTTTACATGTGTCAGTCTGCCAGTGATTCTTCTTTCTTTCTTGTTGCAACATTTCAAGGCATTCTATACGTGAAATTTGTGTGAGTGGTTTCAGAATATACGTTGTGTTGCTGGTTATATCGTTTCCATTGACTGCTCCTGAAAATGCACTTCTTTCCACCCTTACGTAATCTTCCTAATTAAAACATCCCAACACAGAAGAATTTTCCGGCGAGTGAGCGCGGTAATGAAGCGGGTGATTCATTCCACAGCACCGTGACACTTCCTTAAGTTCGAAGGACAATTGAAGTGGTGAAAAAATAGTGACGGTCAAACTTGCATAATCTCACACACTCTTTTCCGCTTTTAACCAAATAATCAACCAACTTATGCGGGTGAAAGTGACTCTTTTTAGATGTTATGGCTTCCCTTTTTGACCTTAACCCCTTCAGAACTGGAACACATTTCTACCTTGACATTAGGAAGGGTCTATGGAGGTCAGAAGATTAATGGCCACTGTCTTCACTATATTAATACTTATATGAGTTTCTGAATCTTTATAAAATCACCAAATAGTAACCAGAGTAATTAGAAAATGCATCATCGTGCTAAAGGGGTTAATGAAATGGTCTATGGGAATTTTAAAGCATAATTACAAAAATACCATTGATAAGATAGTTATATAACCGAGTAATTCAGACACTGTAATATGTGTAGTTGCAATATTCGAGTATTTTTTACCTTTACAATTAACTATAATTACACATTTAAAGGAATCTTATTCTGCCATTAGCTGTAGGTTATCGTTCCATCATTACTGTTTTACCTACCATCATCATGTCCCCGTTATTGCCCTCCTGGAGTGTTCATCCACACAAACAGCAGGAGATTGAAGCAACACCTCCGAAATGGTTAGTGTCCTGGTTAACCTCTTCGATACTAGGACACATTTTTACCTTGAGATTTGTGTACGATTAGACCATTTTATTGACATTAGGAAGGGTGCATGGAGGTCAAACGATTAATGGCCACAGTCTTCACTATTCTAATCCCGAACATAAGTTTCTGAAGCTGTATAAAATCATCAAGTAGTAAGCAGAATGAATGTGAAAACGCGTCATGGTACTGAAAGGATTAAGCGTTCGATAGGTGGCGCGCAGCAGAGCTAAAAAGTTGTAGTCTGGCAGAGTTGTAAAGAAATGGGAAGTTTTATCTATTGTTGCGTTAAAAGAGCGTGACGGTGTGTGGGACAATGGCGGAAGGGAGGTAAAGAAAAAAAAAAAAAAACTTGAGAAGGGGAAAAAGAAGGAAGAAGTGGAGGAAGAAGAAGATTTGCTGGGTGTAACGATTGAAGATGAATAGTGTTGATAGTTTTGTTGCTGTATCACTATCTATTAATCTTTATTATTACCTCACATAAAAGATATGAATGACAGCAGGTTTTGTTTCTCCGCTAGCCCGTTTTCTGAGAAAGAAGAATTGGTGGCCGTGATCGTATAGTGGTTAGTACATTGCGTTGTGGCCGCAATAACCCAGGTTCGAATCCTGGTCACGGCAGTTCTTGAAATGTATTTTTTTTCTTTGATTTCTGTTTGTTTTATTGAAAGATGCTGTGTGTTGGAGTTCAGAATGCATGTCTGTTTACTACTTGCTTACTACAGAAGACAGAGTAAAGTAATTCAGTGGAAGGGCTGAGAACTCTTCCTTGTGAAATTTATCTTCATTCTAAAAAAAAAAAAAAAGAAAAATAGAAAAAGGAAAAGAAACAAAGAATTATAAAAAAAAGAGCTCGTTTTGTTCTTGTAATTTGTTGGTTTATTTTCTTGATATTTTTTCTTCCTTTTCATTTTCCTCGTATATTTTCTTCGATTTTATGGAGATATCAGAGAGTGCGTGTGATAATGTCCGTCCTCTTATATTGTTGTTGTTGTTTTTGTTGTTGTTGTCATCAGTATGAACAAGTTTAATGTTATCTCAAGTGAATTGGAACATGAGTGTCTGATATAGTCCTGTCGTTATAAAGATGGTGATAAATGAATGGATGAATACATAAATAAATAAGCAAATGAATAAGGAAAATAAATGAATGGCAAGATTTCCTGTATTGCTTAAAATAATACTAAAAATAAGACAGCACAATTGTCTTTAAGAAAAAAAAAATCTAAAACAAGGAAGCCAGAAACTTTCAACAGAAAAGAAAAATATAGACTAATTAATTTTTTTTATGTTATTTTTCCAGTAACTTTCCTAAAAAAAAAAAAAACGACTAAAGGGGACTCGCGTTGTCCGGACAGTAGTATAATTAGTGTTTTATAACTCTTTAGAAGATGTGTTTAATCGAGCTTATAGAAAGACGTATAAATTATTACTTTGTCATCAATATATTACGCTTTCGAGTTTTGTATTTCCATGAAGTGACTGATAAGCAAACAGTGCATATTGGGAGGAAGAACCGACCTCCTTCCTCCGTATTGTAAGTACAAATGAAAGATGAACGTTGACCGAGAACGAAAAACAGAAAAAAAAAAATAGAGTCGATAAATGAATGGATGATTGCGCAAATTAATAGATTGTGAAGGTTCAGTCAATTGCAGGTTTGAGGGAAGGTTAGGAAAAGAATATGAATAGAAAAAAAGAAAACAGAGAGAGAGAGAGAGAGAGAGAGAGAGAGAGAGAGAGAGAGAGAGAGAGAGAGAGAGAGAAAATGAGTTCGGTAAGACTTTATTTCAACTCAGCAAAACAACAGAAAAACACACATTCTCATCCACCGAGCATGACTTTTTCTTTTTCTTTTCTCAATTCATCCCAGTAAACATCCACGTGCTCTCTATAATATTTCCAATGCAAACTTTACTCAACTTTTTCATATCGCTGATTCTGCATTAAGCCTTTCAGATGATGTTAATTCAAACTTATACATCCTCTCCACTAGACACACTGCCTCCGTTACCTTCACACAACGAGGCAAGGAAACGTGCATTATCTTATTTGTTGAGCTTATTTGCTGTCTTCTATATTATTATGCCTGTGTTTTGTTGTGTTGCCTCCACCACTGTGTACAACTTTGCCTTTTTTATTCTCTTTTCTATTTTAAACTCTAAATTTTATGGCACACTAGTGATTAGAAGAGAGAGAGAGAGAGAGAGAGAGAGAGAGAGAGAGAGAGAGAGAGAGAGAGAGAGAGAGAGAGAGATGAATAAGCAGACAGAACATAGACATGGAAAGCAGAGAAAAAGAAATAATTCAGTGAAAAGAGAAGGGAAGGGAGGAGCACACACACACACACACACACACACACACACACACACACACACACACACACACACACACACACACACGGATGATGATGTGATGATAAAGAGAAAGGAAAAGTGAGGAAGAAGAAGAGGAGAAGGAGGAGGAGGAGCATCAAACAAGAGAGTGCATGAGGCGTGTGGGGTCAAGTCAGTCTTCATAATAGTGAAAGTAGGAGTGAGGAGGAAAAAGAGCAACAGGAGGAGAAGGAGGAAGAGGAAGAGGAGGGGAAGAGGAAGTGCCGTGTTGTCATCTTCCTGTTGACGTCAGTGATATATAAGACGCTGGAAGTGTCAGTGGAAATGTTATGATTGGTGGGAAAGTGAAAGACGTAGTTACTGTAATTAGGGCACGTACTTTCTTTCGTAGTATCCACAGTGGTGTTTGGAAAGCCGGATTAAATTGTATGTCTCCTATGATAACTAATTTCAAGAATGTTTTTCGAATGGTAGATGAAACTGAATGTCTTTTATGATAACCAATTTGAAAGACTTTTTTTTTTATTTTACATTGAGATGAATGGATTAAACTGAATGTCTTTTTATGATAACCAATTGCAAGGATGTTTTTCTCAATGGTAGATTAAACTGAGCGTCTCTTATGATAACCAATATCAAGGATGTTTTTTTTTTATTTTATTCTTTCATTTTACGTCGAGGTGAATAAAATAAACTGTCTTTTATAATAACCAATTTCAAGGAGATTGTGGCCATTAATCCTCTGACGTCCCATAATTCCTTCCTAATGTCAATAAAATCATCTGATCATACCCAAAACTCAAGGTAAAAATGTCCCACTACTGAAGGGGTTAAGGATATTTCAGTATATTTTCAAGAAGTCACTATACAGATTTCTTCTTCCTGTATTGTGTGAATGCGTGAAGTTACTTCATTTTCCTTATCATTGAGACAAGCATTCCCTGAAGAAGATGCAGTTGAATCTTTAAAGTAAAAACTGGGAAAGCAAACTAACTGTGCTTCATACAACGCTTCCCTACACCACCTTACAAGTTCATCCATTCATTCTATCTATTATCGATATTTCCTAAGCTTCAAATTAATAAAATGACACTGTTGAATGGCTAAAGTGGAAATATAGAAACTAAACTGCCCCTGCTTCATACAGTGCTCTCTTTTACCACTACATAAATCCATCTATTGGTTTAATCTTGTCAATCTTCTGTGAGCCTCAAATGGATAAAGTGAATAGCCGGTAAATCAAGGAAAAAAAAATACGTGTATGTTGAAATTTACTCCTTGACTGCTATGACCTCTTTAGCTCAATGGAAACGATTTGATGCAACTGTGGAGTATAATATAGGAAGCCACCACTGTCAACTGAAGGGGGCGATCGAGTAGTTATAACCTTCTAATGCATATAGTTGGATTTTTTATTCAGTATATGCAGGTAAGATTGCTCAAGAGGCGTCGTTTTGCTATCAGGAATCAAAGGTTTTAAGATTAATAAACATCAAACAACATATAGAAAAGAAGAGCGGACCTTTCTGCTACTAATATTGTGAAAGTGAAACATGTTGCTGTCTCTCTCTCATCCCCCATAAAGAAAAATCACGCTGTCCTCATCTTGTTCGACGAAAGCAAGTGCCAGTACGCAGAGCTGACAGACCGCTTCCTGCTTCTTTGCTCCTCTTGGCAGTGCTTCAGGTTTGCTTGAGGGTGTTTATTGTAGAGTATATATTTTCAATCCTAATGTGAAAGTCTTCAGTTTTCTAGCAGCTGCAGCTATCATGTTTGTATTCCTCCGCCATCCAGACTTTATTTTATTGCCTTGCTTTTGATTTTTGTCTTTATTATTGGTGGTTTTTGTTTAGTATATGTTTTCAGTCTTAAAGTACAGTTTATTTTTTGTCTTTAGTTTTGTGCCGCTGCAGTTATGGTGTTTTTTTTTTTTTGTATCCTTGTGCTGTCTATACTTTATTTACTACCTTCCTTATAATTTTGGTCTTTTACGGGTGTTTCTTCTATGGTATATATATATTTTTCAATTCCCAGTTTCCTACCAGTTGCACTTATCTTGTTTTCCTTTCCTTGTCCATAAATTATTCACTCTCCGCCTTATAACCTTTTTTTCCCCTCTTATCATCTGTCTTCACCTTTTCATCACATTGCATCCATCTCCTCCGTTGAATTCCTCCGATACTTTCCTCATCTCATTGCCTCATCTTTCAACATTTGCCTATTAGAAGTGAAATCTTGCTTCCTTCTCCTACCACACTGACGCAAGAGCAAAGTCGCACTGTCGTCATTCTCGCATAAATGTGTCCGTTAAAGCACTAACATGCGCTGGTCTGTAAAGCAACCTAAAGATGTCGATGTTTCCCGCACCATGCGCCGTGGAACACCTGGCCAGCCACACGCCCTTTTAAAACAGCCGGTGTGCATTTTGTTCCCCATTAAAGTCTTCAGAATTGGAGAGGAGGGAGTCTTAACGCTTAGACCTCCCCACCAAAGACTCTTATTTGCTGCTTCATAAGATGTGATAATTCTGGGGAATCTTTATCACGCCTTAGGAAAAGGTGAGTCCACAACAGTTGAAGCTGTCAGCGGGCTCAAGGACACACAAAGTCATGTCCTTGTTCACACTCACCGTAGCCAAAACGCAGAAGCAAAACTGAGGTATCTGACCACACCAGTATTTCTCTCTCTCTCTCTCTCTCTCTCTCTCTCTCTCTCTCTCTCTCTCTCTTCGTTACGACAATTTCCACTTTACTGAAGACGAGGAGGAGGAGGAGAGGAAGGTGTCACGAGTCTGAGCTTGCTTGGCCTAAGCTCCTCGATGCATCACGTAAGAGAAGCAGAAACGCCCCCGCCAGGTCCCTTTGCTTGCGATCTATAAATGTCTGGCGAGAGGAAGATATGGCGGACACCTGAGGTCTTGTTTTGCTTGTCATCCGCGCGTCCCCTGTGAGACGGGGCTCATTTTTGTCCCTCCTTTCTGGGAACTGTTGTCAGAGGGAAGATCTGGCCAAGCCCCGGGGAGTGCAGAAACAAGGTGCCGCCTGTGTTTGTGTGATCGGGTTTTCTCAGCATTCCTTTTGTCGCCGGTTCTGGTTTTTCGCACTCATTCTTAAATCTAGGGCGGGAGATGGGCTAGTGTAGAGATTAGCCATATGAATGGGGAGGGTGCGGATGTTTATTTGTAGCGTGGGCGGCGACAGGAGACGGGAGGGGGCGTGGGTGTGTGGGTGCGTGTGTGTGCGTATGTGTGTGCAAAAGAGTGTAAGGTTGAGCGGACACGGCGAGAGATGGTTTGCTCTGATATACCTCCCCGCTCGACTCCGACACGCATGTCTCAGCCTCGTATATAAAGAAGTAATGGGTTTGTGGTGACGCCGAGGAGACGAATGCAGAGAAGGAAGGGAGCGCGGAAGAATCACCCTCCTCCCTGATTTACGAGGCGGGGAGGCTAGGCGGGCAGGGCAAGGGTGAGTAATATGAAAGACACCACAGAGATATTGTAAGTGTCCACGCTCGCCTTAATGAGTGTAGACTTTAACGTGCGTTTAGTCCATTAAGCCCACCTGATATTCCCCGCTTCAGAAGGCGACCTCATTCCCTTGTGTATATTATTACTTTTATCACGCTGATGGACCGCCCGCCGCTGCACCAGTCCATTCACTCCTACAGCGGAATGAGACGGTCCAAGGTTGGCCTAAATGCTTCGGTGTACGTAAATCATCTTTTTGTTTGCATGCCACGTACGTTTAGTCAGTTAAAGCTTTTTTTCTTGCACGTGTGGCAGCAGACAGGGAAACAAATATTCTCAAGGGAGAGTAAATGAAAATGTAAACTAAAAATCTGGACTTTATTGAATTAAGAAACATGTGTAAATATAATGAGCATGAAATGATGTATAAACTCTGTCGATTTATACAATAACACCGCCGGGATACGTTCATTGATAATATACTCGTACTCTTTAGAAGACAAAAAAGTCAACATCGCAAACACAGGAACAAAGAGGAAACTATAGTACAGAATCAGAGAACAAAATGAGTGTACTAAATGATATGCATATCTAACCTTATACAAGTACAATGTCCTAATATATTCATTAACATGTACATACTAAATTATATACATATCTAAATTGTATACTAAATTATATACTGAATTATACAAATACAATACCCTAATATATTCATTAACAACTACACCAAGAAGACAAAATATATTGTACAAAATACAAACACGAAGCTTTAAACAACTCAATCAAGGCACGTATAGATATCCTCAAAATCCAAATCACACATACACCTTTACACACCCTGTCGCAATACATTAATTAAGACATACCTACGTATCTGTGCACCTGAACAAGCAGTGACGTAGTGTGAGTTACAAGGCGTCCATTTAGATTAATGCACTCCACCTTCTTCCTCCCGCAAAAGTGTTCACAGAGGTACATATTCAACCCTCACTCACGTCACTCATCTTCTCTTTCCTCAATTTTTAGAAACGTGAAGTCAAATTAATCACCTCTTGTACCTGGCTTGCTGCTCCTCTTGGCTGGCTCCTCTCTCTCTCTCTCTCTCTCTCTCTCTCTCTCTCTCTCTCTCTCTCTCTCTCTCTCTCTCTCTCTCTCTCTCTCTCTCTCTCTCTCTCTCTCTCTCTCTCTCTCTCTCTCTCTCTCTCTCTCTCTCTCTCTCTCTCTCTCTCTCTCTCTCTCTCTCTCTCTCTCTCTCTCTCTCTCTTTCTCCTCTTTCCTTCTTATCTCTACCCCTGAAAGCTTCTATCATTCTTCTTACTCCGCCTTACAGCATCTCTTCTTCCCTACGTCTCTCCATCTTCACTCCCACCCCGTCCCTTCCTTCCTTCCTTCTCCTCCCATTCCTCCTCTCTTGGTTTTTCTTGTACGTACCGTCCGCTAAATATAAAGAGCGCCACCACTATGCTTGCCAGTAATTATGTGTTGAATTATTGTGCTCCATTTTGATGTTGCCGACTAAAAGTTTGCAATGTGATGCGGAGAGGGATGGGCCGGGATGACTGATGGGGCGCCTGCTTGGTGGTGAGCGAGGCCACAGGTTGGGAAAGGATTGGAAAGGAAGGAGAGGACAGAGACACACACACACACACACACACACACTACGCGCACCTTTAACTCAAATACTGGCGAGGTATAGTCATTTCCACGTACAGTTTTGTGTGTGTTTTTGTCTTTAAGTTTCTTTTTTTTTTATTGTTTTTCTGTGTGGTTTCCTTTTCTTTTTCTTCGATTTTTTTTTTGTAAGATTGTTTTGCATATTTGTTCATATCTATAATTCTTCTCTTCTTTCTTCCTTCCTTTCTTTCTTTCTTTCTTTCTTTCTTTCTTTCTTTCTTTCTTTTTCTCTTACTTTTATTGTTTTCTCCTTTTTTGTTCTTTTTTACCGTTCTTTTTGTATCTCTCTCTCTCTCTCTCTCTCTCTCTCTCTCTCTCTCTCTCTCTCTCTCTCTCTCTCTCTCTCTCTCTCTCTCTCTCTCTCTCTCTCTCTCTCTCTCTCTCTCTCTCTCTCTCTCTCTCTCTCTCTCTCTCTCTCTCTCTCTCTCTCTCTTTTTTCTTCATTCTCTTGTTTACTTGCTTTATAGTTTTGACTAATAAGTTTATTGTCCTCCTTCTCTCTCCTCGCCTGGTTGAGAAAGGGAAGGAAATTATTATTGTGCTTGGTTTTATTCCTTGTTTATTTATTACCTCACTTACTGACTTGTTTATTTCCTCTTTCTTTCCTTCTTTCTTCTATTATTCTTATTCTCCTTCCTTCTCTCTTCTTCTTTTGTCTATTATTCCTTTAAGCTCTCCCTTAATCTTCATTCCTGTAGTTATTGATATATGGTAGTTTTTCCCCTTCCTTTCTCTCTCTCTCTCTCTCTCTCTCTCTCTCTCTCTCTCTCTCTCTCTCTCTCTCTCTCTCTCTCTCTCTCTCTCTCTCTCTCTCTCTCTCTCTCTCTCTCTCTCTCTCTCTCTCTCTCTCTCTCTCTCTCTCTCTCTCTCTCTCTCTCTCTCTCTCTCTCTCTCTCTCTCTCTCTCTCTCTCTCTCTCTCTCTCTCGACACCACCATCACTGCTGTTCCCTTCATACCGTTTCTTCTTCCCTTCATCGCTTGTGTGTGTGTGTGTGTGTGTGTGTGTGTGTGTGTGTGTGTGTGTGTGTGTGTGTGTGTGTGTGTGTGTGTTTATTTGCCTTGCGTCGTGTGTATTATTGATATGATACGGGTATGTTTATATAGAGCCATTCTTCCAGCTACCGTTTGTATTTTTGTTGGTGAAAGGTTATTAAGGTCTCTCTTTTTGTATGCTTTTGTATTTGTTTTTTCGTCTTTCGTTTGCTCATTTTATTGAATTCTTTTTTTTTTCTCTTCCTCTCTCTCTCTTTCTCTTCATCATGGGAATTAAGAAAGGATTATTTGTTTTGCGGTTAATCTTCCGTGTGTCTTTATTTTTTTTTCTTTTTCATGCCGAGTAGATGTTGAGAAGATGAAACAATGTTGAGACTGGATTAAACTTCCTTCTTATGACTACACACACTCACTGAGAATTTAGATGGATGTGTGTGTGTGTGTGTGTGTGTGTGTGTGTGTGTGTGTGTGTGTGTGTGTGTGTGTGTGTGTGTGTTGTTGTTGTTGAACGTACTTTTTCTTTCACTGTACGATTTGTTGAGTGAATTAGGTAGAATTGCTAGTGATGAGAACAGCGATAAGAATAATTGAATATAACGATGTGTTTTTCTTGGCTCCTATTATCTTTCTTTCTCCTCTTCCTCCTCCTTTTCTCCATTGTTTAGCTTTCACACACACACACACACACACACACACACACACACACACACACACACACACACACACACACACACACACACACACACACACACACACACACACACACACACACACACACACACACACACACACACACACACACACACATACACACACACACATAATTTGTTCGTTGCCTTATTGTTGTCCTCTCAGTCTTAGTTTATGCAGCACACACATTTACTTCGTTTTTCCTTTTTCATCTCCTTATTAGCGTTGTTGCATGGCCTCTGTTTGTTCATCTTTCCTCCAGTGATAAAACCCCTTTCACCTCAATCATGTTTTCTCATTAAGTACAGTGAACACTCATTCAGCCCCTCCTTACCTTCTACATCCCCTCTCGTTAACTCCTCATGTCTCTTTTCTACCTCCTCCTTCTCCTTCTCATCTCACTAACCTCCCCATATCTCTTCACTAACCCCAATTACCCTCATACATCTTACCCATGCCTCTCCACTACCCACCTTATGCCTCCACATTAACTTAACCCAACTCTCTCTCTCTCTCTCTCACTCTCTCTTAAGTTCCTCATGCCTTAGCTCTCCTCGTCATCTCCTTCCTCACTGTCCCTTCGATGACATTTCCAACATGGCTCTAATCCTCATAATATGCAGTGTCTTTACTCTCCTAATCCTCACTGTCCTCTTCTCCTCCTCTTTCCTCTTTTCTAAGCGTTCCCACCTTGGCCGCGATTGTATCTGGCCCGTGGATTAGCAGCGCCGTAGACACTTGCCCACTAAAATAAGTCAAGAACCGAGACGTTAATCCGCTTAGTCGACCAAAATATAAGACGTCAGATTCTATGTTTGTATGTGTGCTCTCTCTTTCTCTATCCCTCTGTGTCTCTGTGTCTCTCTCTCTCTCTCTCTCTCTCTCTCTCTCTCTCTCTCTCTCTCTCTCTCTCTCTCTCTCTCTCTCTCTCTCTCTCTCTCTCTCTCTCTCTCTCCTTTTCCAACTTTGCCCATACGTCATTAAACTGCTATCTGAGTCTCCGTTTTCTCTCTCTCTCTCTTTCTTTCTTTCTTTCTTTCTTTCTTTCTTTCCTCTTTTTTTTTCTTCTTCTTCTTCTTCTTCTTCATCATCATCATCATCATCATCATCATCATCTTCTTCTTCTTCTTCTTCATCCCTTTTTCGTACATCTTTCTAATTTTTTTCTTATTTTTCGTTGTTCCTCTCTTCTTGCACACTTTCTTCTTGTTGTTATTGTTATTGTCATTCATCATCACTATCACCATCACCATCATCATCATCATCATCATCATTTCCTGCTTCCTTACACCACTATCACCACCTTCACACCGCCACACCCTTGCATCCTCTCCCTTTCACTCACACTGTCGCTCACTCCACCTCCCTCATCGACTGGTAACACGTAACATCTGCTTCCTGTGTTCTCTGCAAGCATCTCTGACTGCTCCTTGCACACTCAAAGACGTGGGAATGACTCGTGTGTATGTGCATGTGGGGAATTTGAGAGGCGGGGCTTGTATTTCTGTATGATTGGTTAAGATTGGCTTTGGTCTGCAGGGGATGTGTATGGCGGCGATAGCAATTTCACCACCTGAGAGAAAGAAAACAGGAGGTGTTACAAAGAGGGTATTTTACTTGAGCGTGTTGCAATTCATTAGTATAGATTTAGAGTTGAGGAAATGGTAGGTTTGAGGTGTGTTTGTTTATATTGGTCCTTTTTTAGTGTCGTGATATTTTGCTTAACGAGTGAGTGGATGTTTACGTGCGTGGACGGAGAGAGAGAGAGAGAGAGAAAGAGAGAGAGAGAGAGAGAGAGAGAGAGAGAGAGAGAGAGAGAGAGAGAGAGAGAGAGAGAGAGAGAGAGAGAGAGAGAGAGAGAGAGAGAGAGAGAGAGAGAGAGAGAGAGAGAGAGAGAGAGAGAGAGAGACTGTTAACATCCACAGCCGGTAAAGTTCTCTGTCTGATGGTCCTCCTCGTGATCATTTTTTTGCTCTGATTTTGGTGATGATCGTGTTTCGTTGGACACATAAACACTTCAATTTATACACGGCAGCAAATGATGTTGTTTCTGTTCCTGTGGGTGGGAGGAATGATAAATACTGCAGCTGTGTTGGACTTTTTTATGAGACTATTGCTATCTGTTCATAAATAAAAACGTAATGGAGATGGTGAGCATGAAGCTACGCGGTGACATCAGTTGGCATATGGGTGAATCAATCTTAATCCTAGCGGCAAAGTGGCGTGATTGATTAAGATAAGAGAGTTAATATTCATGAAGTTATGCGTCCTGAGGCGTCTCCGCTAGTTTTTCTCGCCCCTCCAACTGTTAACTCTGTACAAGGGCCTTATGTGTCCTTGTATGGAGTACTCTTCACATGTTTGGGTGGAATCAAAAACTTTTCGTCTCATCGATTCCCTCCTCTGACTAACTGTCTTCAGCCTCTCTCTCATCGCCGAAATGTTGAATTTCTGTCTTTTATCGCTATTTTCATGCTAACTATTCTATTGATCTTGCTAACTGCATGCCTCCACTCCTCCTGCGGCCTCGCTGCACAAGGCTTTCT